>NW_023605083.1:136209138-136440361 GCF_014898055.3 Talpa occidentalis | reverse complement strand
TGTTTGTAAAATGCTAACCAGCATTTTCTTATACTAACAAATACTTGGGAACACTCTAAATCAAAACTCCAGGAATCACTGAAATATATTACATTATATACATAAAGCAAATGTAGAAATTAGGTACAATAATTCTGAATAGTTTTCAGTAACTTGAAATATATGTATGTTATAATGTTAAATAAAGGAAGAAAGATATAAAATTGTAGGCATAGTGTTGTTTCAGCTATAAAATAAACATAATATGATTTATTCAAATCTTAAATACCAGACAAAATTAAAATCATGTGTTAAGTATGCATTTATTGATACACACTTAGGTGATGCATTGTCATGAAGGGCAAGGAAAATAATTATAATGACAGACACACATTCATGCTTAATTAGTGAGGAAGATGATGATATAGTGTGGTTGTACGTTTCCTCACTCAGCTAATGAGAGTTCATTTTGTAATTCTACAATTTCACATTTATAGTCTCTGCCCATACACATGGGTCCTATAGTTCACAGTTCAAAATACTGAAAATTATGAGGAAAAAAGTAAGCTAACTCACAAAATTATCTCTTTTAAAAAGATTTATTTATTAATGCATACAAATGCTGGGGTGTAGGCCAAAGGAACAGCGTGTGAGAGGACTCACCAGACACAGAGTGGGGAGTACAACAGGTATATCCACTGAAATCCACTGATGAGGGGAGCAGCAGGGAGACAGAAGAGGTCTGCTCTGCCTTGGGAGTCAACTCCCTGGCCGGGGATCAAACTCAGGTCACAGTGGTTGGCAATAGCTTGACAGCGCTGAGACTTTAACCCCTATACCCCCAGGGAAGCACTAAAAGGATTTCTCTTTTGATGAAAAATCACAATTCACTGTTCCTCATTGTATTTTATTCTAATGTTCAGATTTTCCACAATGTCCACAACTCCTTTTCAGTTTCAGAACCAGCCAACCAAAGCTAATAAAAAAATTAGTGCAATCAGTGGTTCAATTAGCCCCCTGTTCCTTGGCAGGTGAAAAGTAACCATAGAATTACATAGAGCTTCCATATGATCCAGCAATTCCACTCCTAGGTATTTACCCAAAGGACACAGAAACATCAATTCCAAAGAGCACCTGCACCCCTATGTTTATAGCAGCACTGTTTACAATAGCTAAGCTTTGGAAACAACCCAAATGCCCAAAAATAGATGACTGGATCAAGAAGATGTGGTACATATATACCATGGAATATTACTCAGCATTCAAAAAAGATAAACACATGCAATTTGCAGCAACATGGATGGCGCTGGAAGGGATCATGCTCAGTGAAATAAGCCAAAAAGAAAAAGAAAAATACCGGATGGTCTCACTCATAGCAGGAATCTAGAAAACTTAAATAAGGGACCAGGAAAATGAATATAAGAAAGTGAAAATCAAAATCAACAAAAAACTATGAACCAGAGACACTTTTTGGGGGTGGGGGGGCGGGAGGGAAGGATTGGGGTCAGAATGGGGCGTTTGCAATTGTATGGGGGAATATAAAAATAAAATTTATTATTTAAAAAAAAAAAAGAATTCTGTTGTGGTGGTCCTCCCTGGTGGTGCAAGAGGTTAGGATGCAGCCTGTGTAGCTGTCCACAGCCACTGTAGCACAAGTTCAATCCCCAGCCAGGGAGCTACCCTCATGGCACAGCAGGCCTCTCCTGGTTCCCCACTGCTCCCCGCAGCAGTGTATTTCAGTCAATCTGCCTGTTCTGTTCCCCACTCTGTCTCTGGTGAATCCTCTCACCACCACCCCCCCCCGCACACACACACACACACACACACACACACTACTGGCCTGTACCCCAGTTCTTGTATGCATAAATAAATAAAGCTTTAAAAAAAGCATTCTGTTGTGGTTATGTAGCAGGGTGGTACCCAGGAAAGGGGGAGTTACAGGTCTTGCCTCACCCAAGGGAGGGTGGAGCTGAGCAGGGAGGACAAAACCTGGACAGGAGACTGGAGAAGGAAGGAAGCAGTGTGGAGAGCAAGATGGAGACCTGGAGGAGACACATGGAGCAAGGAGACATGTGAAGAAACTGTGCTTGCCTTTTGGTCGTCGACTGGGTGAAACGTGGGTGAGAGACCCGTGGGGAGGTGACAATGGCGGTTTTTGTCTTGATTTTGATTTTGTTCTTTTCCTCCCAGACTTGTCTGGCTATTTCTGACCCTTTCCTATGGGCCCCCCTGGAAGGTGCTTTGTGGCAGCTTTTGGGCCTTGCTCTGGGCCAATCCCATTTGTCTAGACTTTTGCCTAGAGGGGATTGGTAACTCTGGGTGATTAATTTAGAAATTATATTCTTTGTCTTTTCTGTATTGTTTACTAATTGTATTAAATTTCCTTTCCATTAAAGGTGTTATGTTTTGTCTTGATGTGGCAGATGGCAGAACCTATTTAGAGCAGGCAGATTTGGGGGTTCTGGGGTGCCCCTCTCCCTGCCCTGTAACAATTATAAAAAATTTAAGGGTGAAAATATGGCATTCCTGATAGTAAAGCAGGGGTGGACAGAGCAGCTGCATGTCAGTTAATGTCAAGCTCACCTCGTTTTTGTTTGTGTTTTGTTTTCTGTTTATTACTGAGGGGTGATGGATTATTGGAATAGAAAAATTTAGAAAGGAAGATACTGTAAGGACAATTTATAAATCTTTATTAACCCAACTATGGAAGGTCCCAGCAATCTAAGGTGGGGTCAGAAAAGGTGATCAGCCAGAGGTGGGAGCAGAGAGGATTATCAAACTTAGAAGACCAATCCATTCTAACACCAAGGCAATAATTTCCACAATAATTCCATCAAGGAACCTTATGAAAGAATACCCCTTACCCCAGCAAAATGCAGTTTTTTTTCTTTCAGAAGCCTGTGTCTATGCAGACGTCTCTCTTTGCTGTTCTCTTTTCCTCAATAAACTTGATGCGTGCTAATGAAAAGGAACATTACTCAATTATTTGTCAGAGGGATCCAAGAAACCCCCCTATACTGAGCCTCATCACCTGAATTCCATCAAGGGGTTTTCAATTTTTAGTTTGAACTGAGGCTCCTACTCATTTGTTGGTCCAAATGAACACATTTTACCCTTTTTCAATTTTTAAAATATTTATTGTGCTTAGTCAACAAGCTTCATATAGTTATAGGTAAAAATTAAACGGTGAAAATAATAAGGCACTAAGACCAGACCCTTCCAGCTTTCGATACAAGATGCCTGGGGCCTCTCTCATGGTGCAAGGGGTTAAGTCTCAGCACTATCAAGCTACTGGCAGCCACTGTGGCATGAGTTCCATGCCCAGCCTGGGATCTGGCCCACATGGTGCAGTAGACCTCTCCAGTCTCACCCACTGCTAACCTCAGCAGAGTGTCTCTGCATCTCTGGCCTACAACCCCATCTTGTATGCATAAATAAATAAAAATTTTACAAAATAAACAAGTACAAGAGGCCTGAAACTTGTAAAAAATTATGGGAAGAAAAAGACAAAATTTTGAATGGAGCAATGACATTTCATAAAACAAAATTTGAAATAACTAATAAAACCTTCCTGTGACTAGTTCATTGCCTTTAGAAAAAGAAACATAGAACATAATAGAATGAAATTCCTGTGTTCCAAGTCAACTTGTCACAGATCAATATAAATCTAGTGTCCTACTGTAACAGGGTGGTCCCCAGGAAAGGGGGAGTTTCCAGGTTTCCTGTCCCACCCAAAGGAGGGTGGAGCTCAGCAGGGAGTAAAGAAGCTTCAGAGGAGACTGAGGAAAGAAGGAAGCAGGATGGAGCCAGAAGACCTCGAGGAGGCACAGGGAGCCAAGAGACATGTGAAGAAACTGTGTTTACCTTTTGGTCGTGGACTGATTGACACACACGTGGGTGAGACCCATGGGGTGGTGACAATGGCAGTTTTTGTCTTAATTTTGATTTTTCTCTTTTCCTCCAAGACGTGTCTGGTTGTTTCTGATACTTTTCTGTGGGTCCCCACTGGAAGATGCTTTAGACTTGTGGCAGCTTTAGGGCCATGCTCTAGGCCAATCCTGCTTGGGTTGACTTTTACCCACGAGGGAATGGGTAACTTTGGGTGCTTGATTTAGAAACTATAATCTTTGCCTCTCCTGTATTGTTTACTAATTGTATTAAAGTTCCTTTTCATTAAAGTCTCATATGTTTTGTGTTGATGTGGCAGATGGCAGAACATATTTAGAGCAAGCAGGTTTGCAGGGTCTGGGGTGCCCCTCTCCCTGGAAGGTAACACTACCAAACAGAACACTTTCATTTTCTGTCTCATCCTAGAACTGAAAACCTGATTATTTCAGTGGAGGTTCCAAAATAGACAAGAAATACGGTGATATCAAAATTTATATTGATTCATCTGTGGTAGTTCAACAGTGAGCCTATTTCTGGGTAAGCTTGCAAACCATTCAAGGTCAGAAGCATAAATGAAGAGGGTGCTAAGGCTCAAGGAAAAGAAAGAAAAAACACTGGGGGGCCTCCCCAGTGGCTCAGCGGTTGAGTGCTGGGCTGCGAACCTGCCTGCAGCCTCTGCAGCTCCAGTTCGATCCCCGGCCACCAGCGAGGGTCCCACATGGCACAGCAGACCTGTCCTGTCTTGCCTGCTGTTCCCCACAGCAGCGTATTTCACTCAGTCTGCCTGTTCTGTTCCCCGCTTTGGCTCTGGTGAATCCTCTCACCCTCCCGCACTTCTGACTGTACTCAGTGCTTGCATAAATAAATAAATAAATCTCAAAAAAAAATACACTGGGAATAGCAAGAGTCATATGAGGAACCAAAGAATGCCAACAATATTTAAATCCCATTTTTTAAAAAGGAAATTTTATTTTTTGCTAAAAAGCTACCCTATAAATGAATTTTGTCAACTGTCAATGAAAGTGAGTCACTAATACATAGCAGACAACTATTGCAATGTCTATCCGTGACCTTTATTGTGTTTGACAGGGTGACTTTCAAAGTAGCAATGATAGCAACAAATGTTGTAGTCTCAACCCATTTGAGCAATGTTGAAATGGAATTGTGTACCGACCCACAAAATGGACATCCTCATCAACATTTCCACCCAAGACGAAAAGACACTCGAGTCTTCCCCATTTATCTTAGAATTTTTAGATTGTCACCATCTTCGGAGGAAAAATGGGCTATTTACCTGTATCTCACTTTGAATTTCCACACCGTTATGATGCAGCAAGATCATCGGGTGGGTGTCGCCACCGTGAGTCCTGTCCTCCTTTGTCAGGGCTCTCCTAAGAATTGGAGTGAAGTCCCGACCTGGGCCACAGGTACATGAAGGTCTGATCACTGTTGTGCTTTGAGTGCTCTGAGCAGAGGACTCAATGGAACAAGGTAAAAATGCACCATGGTCTACCCAGGAGCTCGTCCTGCAACTGTGTCCATCACACTATGGGTCCCGCTACAGCTGATCACTGCCTATGACAGAAGCTGCACAGACTCTCTGAGCACCTTCATCTTCCCTGTAGCCAGAAGCTCTGCCCTGGGGGTGCAACAACCACACCATCTCCTCACTGGCCATGAGGGATTAGCGCCTGCCTGGCAGTGTCATTCCAGGCATCGAGGCCCCTGACAATTGAAAGAGAGGTGGGTAGGGCTGCTCCAGCACTTCCCCCCACCCAAGAAGATGCCAGGTCTGTGCTTCTACCTACACTGAATAAGGAGAGAGAGAAGTTGACTGGCAGGGGCACCAAGACTACCCCCTCTGCTGAAATGGAAGGTTCTAGGCTCAGGCAGGCCCAGGGGGTGTAGGTTTTTCTTTTTGTGGCTCCAATACCTGAGCCACAGTTTCCTCATCTGTACAAAGGAAAGTATCTCCTCAACTCTAGAGGTGGACATGACCCCTTCACCTGTTGTTGCTGAGTGCCCACTGTCTGCTAGATGCCTAGGACACGAGCTGAGCTAGGCCCACAGCTCAGGACACCCTCTCGAGCAATCAAGGACACAGGGAACTTCAACAGACACACAAGAATTGTGACGGGAAGTTTGAGATGCCACAATCTTCCCTGGAAGGGGCACCTGACACGCTCCTGGCCAAGGGGGCATCATGCAGGGCTCCAGCGGAATGACCCTTGAAGTGGACTCGGTCAGGTGAATGGGGTGGGGGAGAGAGGAGGAGGCTGTCAGAGAGGGGCCATGGGCCTGAGACAGCAGGAGCAGATGGCAAGACTCTCGTAAGCTTTTCTGGAGGCTTGGATTTTAGCCTGAGTGAGGACATGGGAGTCACTCAAGAGCTCTTTGAGGCTGTAAATAAATGATGTGACCCAACAGGTTTTCTTGTGAGGGCAGCGAGGACCGAGGGAAGGACTGCAGACAGCCCTTGAGAAACATCTGGTTCCTCCCTTTCCTCTCCCCAGCCAGGTAAAGATAGGAGGACGTGAACCAACCCACTCAGGACAGCAGCGACATGCCCTTGCTCTCCAGGTAAATTCAGACCCCAGGCCCAGCTTCAGAAAGGACCATCCACGGATGAGTGGGTCTGGTACTGCCTTGTCCAGCAGCAGGTGATCAGCCCACAATCAAGGATTGTGGATTTTATGGACACATGTGACCAGAGACGTGGTTCTATCCTTATTAACAACTTCATGTTTTCCAGTTTCACGTTTTGAATTTCGTGACTTAATTCCCATCCTTGATTCCTTTATAAAGCATACTGGCACTATCCTGCAATTAAGTCACTTGAGTGCAACATTTTCTCCGGTGGCATCATGAAGCAGAAAGGTGGAAGAATATCCTAATATTATACTATCAATAACTTGTCATCTATTATATGATAAAACACCTTTGCCTTTCAATCTGAAATATTCCTTCTTCATCTCTAGAGAACAGACTTACTTTGTCTTTTTAGAAATTATAGAAAATAGGGCCTCCCCTGGTGGAGCAGTGGTTGAGCGCTGGGCTGCAAAGCTACCCGCAGCCTCTGCAGCACTGGTTCGATCCCCAGCCACTGGCGAGGGTCCCACATGGCATGACAGACCTCTCCTGTCTCGCCCGCTGCTCCCCTCAGCAGTGTATTTTCATCAGTCTGCCTGTTCTGTTCCCCGCTCTGGCTCTGGTGAACTCTCTCACCCTCCTGCACTTCTGACTGTACCCAGTGCTTGTATAAATAAATAAATAGATAGATAGATAAATAGATAAATAAATAAATAATTTTTAAAAAATAAAATAAGAAATTATAGAAAATAACACCTATGTTTTTTATTAATACTCTGTTTTATGAATGTTCCATAATTGGAAAAGAGCAGCATACCTAGGTGGGACTTCCTATTTTGTATGCAATTGCCAGATTCAATGGAATTCCAATAAAAATTACAATGGTGTTCTTCAATGAAATGGAGCCAATACTGTTCAAATTCATATGGGATCACAAAACCTCTAGTAGTGAACATTCTTCTAACTAAAAGAGGGGAAGAATGGAGGTATTACACTCACAGACATCAAACAATACTGTTAGGGGGAAAGGATGTCCTGAACAAACTCCATACAGGTTTTGTGGACTCCACCCCCACTCCAGACCAAAGCCATCAAGATGCTGGGAATGACAAATCCCATCATCACCAGAGGGAGGATTGCTGGGACCGACCTGAGGGTGGAGTTAAGCAGCAAGGTTTGGTATAAAACCAGACATGGGCCTTGGCTCTCTCTCTCTTAGCCTCAGGGCTCTTGGCTTTTCAACAGCTCTCAGCGTGCCATTGGGATTCCAGATCAATGGAACTGGTAGGGCACATTCACGAATTTTCTCCCTCTTTTTGTAAACAAACCTTTTATTAACCTTGTGTGTGTGCCTGCAGTTGAGTATTAATAAGTCCATTTTAAGCACGCAGGTGAGGAACCACAGGCAACCCATTTCATGTCAGGGTTGCCCTGTAACAATACTACAAAGCTTTTATAATAAAAACATTATTGGAACAAAAACAGACACAGAGACTAATGGAATCTAATTTAAAGCCCAGAAATAAAACCACACTTCCATGACACAGGAACAAGGAATAAAACATTGGAACAAGAATAGCCTCTTCAATAAATGGTGCTGGAAAACTGGATTGCAACATGCAAAATAATGAAACTAGACCACTATCTCACACCATGCACAAACCAACTCAAGTCGATGAAAGACTTGAATGTGAAACCTGGCATCATAGAATATATAGAAGGGAACATAGGCAAACACTCAATGACACAATCCTCAGAAACATCTTTGAGGATTCTTCTCCAGAAGCAAGGAAAACAAAGGAGAATGTAAACAGTTAGGGACACATAAACCTAAAAATCTTCAGAACAGCAAGAGACAGTGATCAAAACAAAGAGACGCCCCACTGAATGGGAGAAAATATTTGCAAACCATATGACATATAAGGGACTGATATCAAAGATTTACATAGAGCTTACACAACTCAAAACAAACAAACAACCCAGTCCAAAAAAGGGGCAGAAGTCAAAAGACACTTCTCCAAAGAAGAAATGCAAATGACCAACAGGCACAGAAAAAAGGTTCAGCATCACTAATATCAAGGAAATGCAAATCAAAACCACATAGATGCCACCTCACTCCAGCAAGAATGCTCTACATTTAAAAAAAAACTGGAAACAACAAATGCTGAACAATCTGTGGAGAAAAAGGAGACTCCTACACTGCTGGTGGGAAGGCAAACTGGTCCAGCCTCTATGGGCAGCTGTGTGGAGCTTCCTCAGAACACTGAAAACGGATCTACATATGATCCAGCAATTCCACTCCTAGGAATCTACACACAAGAGACAAAAAAAAACAAAAACAGGAAACCTGAACTCCTATGTTTATTGCAGCACTATATTCACGGACTCGGTCAGGTGAATGGGGAAGCCAGAGAGAAGGAGGTTGTCAGAGAGGGGCCGTGGGCCTGAGACAGCAGGAGCAGATGGCAAGACACTCGTAAGCTTGTCTGGAGGCTTGGACTTTAGCCTGAGCGCGGACAGTGGGAGCCACTGAAGAGATTTTTGAGGCTGTAAATAAATGACATGACAAACAGGTTGTCTTGTGAGGGCAGCGAGGACCGAGGGAAGGACTGCAGACAGCCCTCGGGAAACATCTGGTTCCTCCCTTTCCTCTCCCCAGCCAGGTAAAGATAGGAAGACATGACCCAACCCGCCCAAGACAGCAGCGACGTGCCCTTGTTCGCCAGGTACAAATTCAGACCCCAAGCCCAGCTTCAGAAAGGACCATCCATGGATCAGTGGGTCTGGCCCTGCCTTGTCCAGTGGCGGGTGACCAGCCCGCAATCGAGGATTATGGATTTTACAGACACACGTGACCAGAGACGTGGCTCTAACTTCATTATCAACTTCATGTTTTCCAGTTTCACATTTTGAATTTCCTGACTTAATTCCTCTCCTTGATTCCTTTATAAAGCGTGCAAGTAAGTCACTTGAGTGCAACATTTTCTCTGGTGGCACCATGAAGCAGATGACAAAGGGATGATCTCACTGAGCGTTCCATCAGCAGAAAGGTGGAAGAATATCCTAATATTATACGATCAATAACTGGTCATCTATTATATGATAAAATACCTTTGCCTTTCAATCTGAAATATTCCTTCTTCATCCGGAGAACAGACCTACTTTGTCTTTTTAGAATTTATAGAAAATAACACCTACGTTTTTTATTAACACTGTTTGATGAAGGTTCCATAATTGGGAAAAAGTAACATACCTAGATGGGAGTTCCTATTTGTATACAATTTACAGATTCAGTGCAATTTCGATGAAACTTTAAATGGTGTTCTTCAACAAAATGGAACCAATACTGTTCAAATTCATATGGAATCACAAAACCTCAAGTAGCGAAAGTTCTCCTGACTAAAAGAGAGGAATAATGGAGGCCTGAGATTCCCAGACAGCTGACAACACAACAAAGCTATTCTCATAAAAACTGTGTTGGGACAAAACCAGACACAGAGACCAATGGAATCAAATTTAAGCCCAGAAATAAAACCACCCATATATGGTGAACTAACCTATGACAGAGGAGCAAAGAATATACATTGGAAAAAAAAGCCTCTTCCATAAACGATGCTGGGGAAACTGGATTGCAACATGCAAAAGAATGGAACTAGACCACTACCTCACACCACACATAAACCAACTCCAGTGGATGAAAGACTTGCATGTGAAACCTGGCACCATAGAATACACAGAACAGAACACAGGCCAACACTCAATGACACGATCCTCAGAAACGTCTTTGAGGAGTCGTCTCCAGAAGCAAGGAAACCAGGGAGAATGTAGATAGATGGGGCTACAGCAAACGACAGTCATCAACACAGAGACACCCGCTGCATGAGGGAAAATATCGGCACACCACACCACATAACAGCTGAGGGACTGATATCAAAGATCTACAAAGAGCTTACATGACTCAACAAAAACAAACAACCCAGTCAAAAAAAATGCCAGAAGTAAAAAGACACTTTGCCAAAGAAGAAATGCAAATGGCCGGCAGGCACAGAAAAGATGTTCAGCATCACTGATATCAGGGAAATGCAAATCAAAACCACAATGAGCTGCCACCTCACTCCACTGAGAAGGCTCCACATTTAAAAAGAGAAACTGGAAACAACAAATGCTGGAGAAGTGGCGGAGAAAAAGGAGCCTCTGACACCGCCGGTGGGCGCGCAAACTGGTCCAGCCACTATGGGCAGCTGTGTGGAGGGTCCTCAGAACACTGAAAATGGGTCTACACATTATCCGGCTTTCCACTCCTAGGAATCTACCAAAGGGACAAAAAAAAAAACCCAGGAAATCCGAACTGCTGTGTTCATTGCAGCCCTATTTATAACAGCCAGGACATGGAAACAACTCATGCCAGAAAACAGATGAATGGATCAAAACGTTGTGGTACAGTTACACCACGGAATATTGCTCAGCAATCAAAAAAGACACATTCATGCCACTGGTGGCGATATAGATGTAGCTGCAAGGGATGGTGCTAGCCACAATAAGGCAGGAGAAAGATAAATATCAGGTGGTTTCACTTACATGAGAAAAATAGAGAAACTGAACAAAAGGTAGAGAAAAAGACAACACTAGCAGGCTGACCAAGACCTGAGGCACCCAGCGGGGAGGGGAAGGGAGGGGGGTGAACAGAGGGGAGGGAAGAGCACAAGGGATTGTGGTGATGGGGCACGGGGGCTATTTTGGTGGGAGCACTATGGGGACCACCCCTGAGGGGAGACACCAATAACTAAAAAAATGAACAACGATGCAAGAAAAGAAAAAAAAAGAGAGATGGTCTTTAAGGACAGGGAAGACCCGAAGACAATATAAATAAATAAATGCTCTAAAGGGGGTCTCACCTGAGCACTGCTGGAGGCACTACCAAGGCATCCCCTCATCAGTTGTTCTAGATCTCAAGGAATTGTCTCTGGCCTGTGCAGCAAGTAAGCCTGCTGTGTGTGAATAATTAGAAAAATGCTATTTTTATTTTTAAAGATTTATTTATTTATACAAGAACCGGGGTACAGGCCAGAGGTGCGGGAGTGAGAGGAGTCACCAGAGACAGAGTGGGGAGCAGAACTGGTGGATGGATTGAAATCCAGGGCTGAGGGGGGCAGCAGGGAGACGGGGAGGTCTGCTGCGCTCTGAGGGCTGCTCCTGACCCACGGGGGTGGACTCGTCCTGCAGGGGCTGGCCAGAGCTGGGGATCTCCATCTTACCCCCCTGCCCCTCAGGAAGCCCATGAATATGACCTGAAATGGTCCCCAGTTCTCACCAGGAAGCTGAGCACAATCTGAGCTGTAGGAGAGATGGCGCCACCATGGGGATCATGATGGCGAGACCTTGCTCAGGGCAGCGACCTCCTGCCCCAGGACGGTGCAGGGGCTCCTGACCCCAGCTCCCCCTGCCTGGGCAGCAGCTGCCGGCCACGTCCTGGTGCCGCCCCCGGCCAGGGCCTCTCTACCCGCCAGCCCTCAGCAGAGGCAGCGCCGTTCAAGGGCCCACCCCACCCGGAACCCTGGATATCCAGTTGCTGCATCCCCAGGACTACCCAACCCTCTGAGCACGCCCTGGCCCTGGCCACACTCGCCGGGGGATAGAGGGTCACCTGCACCCTCCGCTCGCACTAACAACCCCAGAAGCAGCCTGGGCGGAGGGGCGAGGTCACTTGTCAGGGAGGCTACCCCAATCTAGCCACAGGCAGTGACCGCGCCCACAGCCAGGAAATGCAAATAGCACCCCCCCCCGTCACCTCAACGCACGCAAGCCCTGGACAACCCACATCCCTGATGGGGAAAAGCCCGCACCTGCCCCAGCTGACCTGAGAAACCCCAGGCTCAGCACCCAGGTGAGCCAGGCCCCACCCATCCACTGTGAAGGCACAAGTGACAATTTCAGAACCGTGGGTAGGGGCCGCCAGAAACCCCCTAGACCCTATACTCCCTGTCTTCTCAGTATGTACTTCACAAGGCGCACAAACCCTGGACAACCCGCATCCCTGATCGGGAAAAGCCCACAACGGTCCTTATTGCAATATTTCTCCTCAGATTTTTCTCCACAGAGGCCTGTCTTCTCACCAGAATCAGCTTCCAAGGGTGTCACTTCTCAGATATTTCTCCTCAACACTACTTACTACAGTATTTGCCCTCAAATTTTCTCTTCAGAGGCGTGTCTTCTCAGAACCTGCTTCCCAACGGGTAATTTATCCTCAGATATTTCTCCTCAACACTCCTTACTGCAGTATTACTCCTCAGATTTTCTCCTCAGAGGCCTCTATTCTCCTCAGAATCTGCTTCCCAAAGTGGCATTTATCATCAGATACCTCCTCTACACTCCAAACTACAGTATTTCTCCTCAGTTTTATTTCCTCAGAGGTCTGTCTTCTCAGTATTTGCTTCACAAACTGTCATTACTCCTTAGACACTTCTCATCAATAATCCTTACTGCAGTATTTCTCCTCAGATTTTTCTCCACTAGGCCTGTCTTCTCCTCAGAATGTGCTTCACAGGGTGTCATTTCTCCTCAGATATTTCTCAACAATCCATACTACAGTATTTCTCCTCAGATTTTTCTCCTCAGAGGCCTGTCTTCTCCTGAGTTTGTGCTTCCCAATGTGTCATTTCTCCTCAGAAATGTCTCAACAGTCCTTACTGCAGTATTTCTCCTCAGATTTTCTCCTCAGAGGCCCGACTTCTCAGTTTGTGCTTCCCAACGTGTCATTTCTCCTCAGATGTTTCTCCTCAACAGTCCTTACTGCAGTATTTCTCCTCACTTTTTTCTTCTCAGAGACCTGTGTTCTCCTCAGAATCTGCTTCCCAGGGGGGTCATTGCTCCTCAGATATTCCTCCTCAACACTCGTTACTGCAGTATTTCTCCTCACTTTTTTCTCCTCAGAGGCCTGTCTTCTCCTCAGTTTGTGCTTCCCAACGTGTCATTTCTCCTCAGATATTTCTCCTCAACAGTCCTTACTACAGTATTTCTCCACAGATTTTTTCCCCTCAGAGGCCTGTCTTCTCCTCAGAATCCGCTTCCCGGGGTGTCATTTATCCTCAGATATTTCTCCTCAACAAGAAACACTACAGTATTTCTCCTCAAATTTTTCTCCTCAGAGGCCTGTCTTCTCCTCAAAATCTGCTTCCCAGGGGGTCATGTCTCCTCAGATATTCCTCCTCAACATTCCTTGCTGCAGTATTTCTCCTCAGATTTTCTCCTCAGAGGCCCGTCTTCTCCTCAGTTTGTGCTTCCCAACGTGTCATTTCTCCTCAGAAATTTCTCCTCAACAGTCCTTACTGCAGTATTTCTCCTCAGATTTTTCTCCTCTGAGGCGTGTCTTCTCAGAATCTGCTTCCCAGGGTGTCATTTCTCCTCAGATATTTCTCCTCAACAGTCCTTACTGCAGTATTTCTCCTCAGATTTTCTCCTCAGAGGTCTGTCATCTCCTCAGAATCTGCTTCCCAGGGGGTCATTTCTCCTCAGATATTCCTCCTCAACACTCCTTACTGCAGTATTTCTCCTCACTTTTTTCTCCTCAGAGGCCTGTCTTCTCCTCAGTTTTTGCTTCCCAACGTGTCATTTCTCCTTAGATATTTCTCCTCAACAGTCCTTACTACAGTATTTCTCCACAGATTTTTCTCCTCAGAGGCCTGTCTTCTCCTCAGAATCTGCTTCCCAGGGTGTCATTTCACCTCAAATATTTCTCCTCAACACTCCTTACTGCAGTATTTCTCCTCAGATATTCTCCTCAGAGGTCTGTCTTCTCCTCAGAATCTGTTCCCAGGGTGTCATTTCTCCTCAGATATTTCTCCTCAACACTCCTTACTACAGTATTTCTCCTCACTTTTTTCTCCTCAGAGGCCTGTCTTCTCCTCTGTTTGTGCTTCCCAACGTGTCATTTCTCCTCAACAATCCTTACTACAGTATTTCTCCTCAGATTTTACTCCTCAGAGGCCTGTCTTCTCCTCAAAATCTGATTCCCAGGGGGTCATTTCTCCTCAGATATTCCTCCTCAACACTCCTTACTGCAGTATTTCTCCTCAGATTTTTCTCCTCAGAGGTCTGTCTTCTCCTCAGAATCTGCTTCCAGGGGGTCATTTCTCCTCAGATATTTCTCCTCAACACTCCTTACTGCAGTATTTCTCCTCACTTATTTCTCCTCACTTTTTTCTCCTCAGAGGCCTGTCTTCTCCTCAGTTTGTGCTTCCCAACGTCTCATTTCTCCTCAGATATTTCTCCTCAGAGGCCTGTCTTCTCCTCAGAATGTGCTTCCCAAAGTGGCATTTCTCCAAAGATACTTCTCCTCAACACATCTTTTGCAGTACTTCTCATATTTTTCTCCTCAGAGGACTTTTTTCTCAGAATCTGCCTCCCAACATGTCATTTTGTCCTCAGATATATCTCCTCAACACTCCTTACTACATTATTTCTTCTCAGTTTTTCCTCCTCAGAAGCCTGTCTTCTCCTCAATATGTGCTTCCCAATGTGACATTTCTCCTCAGGAACTTCTCCTCAACACTCCTTACTACAGTATTTCTCCTCAGAGGCCTGTCTTCTCCTCAGAATCTCCTTACCAGCATGTCATTTCTCGTCAGATATTCCTCCTCAACAATCATTACTGCAGTATTTCTCCTCAGGTTTTTTTTTTTTTCCACAGAAGCTTGTCTTCTCTTCAGTATGTGCTTCCCAAAGTGTCATTTCTTCTCAGATACTTCTCCTCAACTTCTCAACACTGCTTACTGGAGTATTTCTCCTCAGATTTTTCTCCTCAGAGGCCTGTCTTCTCCTCAGAATCTGCTTTCTAGGGTATCAATTCTCCTCAGATATTTCTCCTCAACACTCCTTACTACAGTATTTCTCCTCAGATTTTATCCTCAGAGGCCTGTCTTTTCCTCAGAATTTGCTTCCCAAAGTGTCATTTATCATCAGATATTTCTCCTCTGCACTCCTACTACAGTATTTCTCCTCGGTTTTTTCTCCTCATAGTCCTGTGTTCTCACTATGTGCTTCACAACATGTCATTACTCCTCAGATACTTCTCCTCAACACTCATTATTGCAGTATTTCTCCTCAGATTTTTCTCCACTAGGCCTGTCTTCTCGTCAGAATCTGATTCCAAGGGTGTCACTTCTCAGGTATTTCTCCTCAACAAGAATTACTGTAGTATTTCTCCTCAGTTTTTTCTCCTCAGAGGCCTGTCTACTCCTCAGAATCTGTTTCCCAAAGTGTCATTTCTCCTCAGATATTTCTCCTCTACACTCCTAACTACAGTATTTCTCCTCAGTTTTTTCTCCTCAGAGGCTTGTGTTCTCACTATGTGCTTCCCAACGTGTCATTTCTCACCTGATATTTCTCCTCAACATTCCTTACTGCAGTATTTCTCCGCAGATTTTCTCCTCAGAGAGAATCTTCTCAATGTGCATGTCTCCTTAGATATTTCTCCTCATCAAGACTTACTGCAATATTTCTCCTGAGTTTTTTTTTCCTCAGAGGCTTGTCTTCTCCTCAGTATGCTCTTCCCAATGTGTCATTTCTCCTCAGATACTTCTCCTCAACACTCCTTAGTACTATATTTCTTCTCAGATTTTTCTCCTCAGAGGCATTTTTTCTCCTCAGAATCTGCTTCCTTGGGTGTCAATTCTCCTCAGATTTTGCTCCTCAACACACCTTACTACAGTATTTCTCCTCAGAATTTTCTCCACAGAGGTCTGTCTTCTCCTCAGAATATGCTTCCCTACGTGTCATTTCTCATCAGATATTCCTGCCCAACACTCCTTACTAAGTTTTCTCCTCAGTTTTTTTCTCCTCAGAGGCCTGTCTTCTCCTCAGAATCTGCTTCCTAGGGTGTCATTTTTCCCCAGATATTTCTCCTCAACAATCCTTACTACACTATTTCTCCTCAGTTGTTTCTCCTGAGAGGCTTGTCTTTTCCTCAGTATGTGCTTCCCAACGTGTAATTTCTCCTCAGATTCTTCTCCTCAACACTCCTTACTACCATATTTCTCCTCAGTTTTATCTCCTCACAGGCCTGTCCACTCCTCAGAATCTGCTTCCTAGGGTTTCATTTCTCCTAAAATACTTCTCCTCAACACTGCTTACTACATTATTTCTCCTCAGATTTTTCTCCACAGAGGCCTGTCTTCTCCTCAGAATCTGCTTCCCAACGTGTCTTTTCTCCTCAGATATTTCTCCTCAACACTGCTTACTACAGTATTTCTCCTCAGGTTTTATCCTCAGAGGCCTGTCTTCTCTTCAGAATCTGCTTTCCCACATGTCATTTATTGGTTCGATTCCCGGCTAGCCAGGGAGAAACCCACATGGCGTGCAGACCTCTCCTGCCATGCCCGCTGCTCCCCTCAACAGTGCTTTCACCAGTCTGCTTGTTCTGCTCCCCGCTTTATCTCTGGTGAATTCTCTCACCCTCCCACACCTCTGACTGTACCCCAGTTCTTGTATAAATAAATAAATCTTTAAAAAAAAAAGATTTACCCCAAATGGGCCTTCCTAGTGGTGCAAGAGATTAAGATGCAACCTATAAAGCTATCCGCAGCCACTTCAGCACAAGTTCCATCCCTGGCCAGGGAGCTAACCACATGGCACAGCAGATCCCTCCTGTCTCCCCGCCTCTCCCCTGAGCAGTATTTCACTCTGCCTGCTCTGTTCCCCACTCTGTCTCCGGTGAATCCTATCACCCCCCACACCTCTGGCCAGTACCCCAGTTCTTGTATGCATAAGTAAATAAATAAATCTTTTAAAAAATAAAAGAATTATCCCCCCCATATGCCAGTTTGTGGATCAGGAAACGATAGGGAACTAAACAGTAGTACGGACTCACTCAAACAGGACCGACAGGAACCATCTCATCTAGGCACGAATATTCTTCCCCAGATATGGAAACATGCAGCTCTAGCATCATGTCCTTTTTTGCCTGTATACATTTCCTGCCCATCATCTCTTTGCTCTCTTCCTAAGAGAGAGGGGTTTTATTTGTGTCACTGCTCTGTTACCTCATTTTCCAGATCTGTCTGTTCCCTCTTATCTATACTTTGTCTTTCTCTTTCACTAGGTTATAGACAGCCCCCCTCTTTTTCTCTGTAAGCCTTTTTTTTACCAAAACCTATCCCTTTGGCCCTTCGAACCTCCCTGCTCCCTCTTAACCTCAAAAACCTGCTTTGGGTTATCAATGTTCACAGCTTTTTAATTATTTCACTTCATCAGTATATCCACTTTGATTCCCTGTTTTCCACATATAAGTAACATTGCCCAATATTTGTCTTTATATTTCTGACTTGCTCTATTTCACCTAATTCTCCCAAGCTCCTTCCATTTTACCATAAAGGACACTCCTCTCTCCTCACACCTGAGGAGTGTTCTGTGTGCTCTCTTTTTTTTTAATGATTGATTGATTGATTGACACAAGAACTGGGGAAACAGGCCAGATGCAAGGGAGGGTGAGAGGATTCACCAAAGACAGAGCAGAGAACAGAACAGGCAGACTGACGAAATACGCTAGGGCTGAGGGGAGCAGCGGGCATGACAGGAGAGGTCTGCCATGCCACGTGGGACCCTCGCTTACCGGCTGGGATTGAACCGGAGCTGCAGAGGCTGTGAACAGCTTCACAGCACGGCCCTCAACTGCCTGTGCCACCAGAGGAGGCCCCATGTGCTCTTTAAGGCTTTACCCTCCTTCACAGACCTTGTTGATTGTCCAGGTAGTCTGCCCGTGTACTCTCCTTTCCTCCACTTTCATGGAGAAATCTGAGAGAAAGTGGAAGGCAAAGAGCCTTAAGACATGGGGTTTGGCCCTGGATTCATTACCCACATAAGCCCTTTCTTTTACCTTTAGAATTCAGACGCCTTCATTATTTACAAGGGTTGCTGAGGTGTTGCCTGAAGTCATCCACATGAGAACACGTCACAAGCCCTGACTGACTAAAGAAACGAACCTTGTCTTTTCATGTGACTCTCTCATTGCAGGGAATGTCCAGAGCTGCAGTAAGTAGTGAATCTAGTATGAAAGAAATGTCAGGAACAGCCGCTTTGCTGAACACCAGTGGCTTAGAGCAGGCCCGGAGACCAGAGAACCTTCCTAAAGAAGCAAGTACTTCTGGACAGCACTCTAGACAAAAACGGGGTAAGAGAAAAGAATTGGGGTTTCATCCTCTGAGTCCTGTAGGAAGGTTAAGAATGAACTAGCTGTGTGGAGTGGACTTTGGATGTGCCTGGGCACATTCCCCCACAGTGGGAATGACAAACTCGAAAGTCAAAAGGTCAAAGAAAGGCCCAAACCTTTGCTTACAAGGCTAAGGCAGAAGAACATTTCAAAGGCCTTTTCCAGCCAAAAGTGGAGCTCTAGGGAGCATGAGAGAGTGACGGAGGGAGAGCCAAGCCCAGGCCAGAGAGAGAATCCAAAGGACACAGGCAAATTATTCACTGGGGTAGGATTGTCAATAACTACAACAGGCGAGTATGGAGGGAGTGGGCATCACACCTCAGCACACACCAGAAGATACACACAGGGGAGAAGCCCTGTGTCTGCAGGGAGTGTGGGCGAGGTTTCGGCCATAAGTCACACCTAATCAGACACCAGAGGACACACAGGGGAGAAGCCCTGTGTTTAACAGGGTGAGTCGGTCATTTCCTGTGAATCACTTCTCAGCAGCCACAGAGGAAAAAGTAGCCACCACTCATTCTGCACTTCCCCTGGGGCTGGGGGTGGGGGCTTCTGAGGAAATCTACTGACCGGTCCACTCCCCAAGAGCCTAGTGGGGTCAGAAATCATCTGAATCACCCTCCACTCTCAAGACAAGAGATGAGGACAAACAGGTACCTGAGTGGCATGGCGGTCAGTGCCCTCCATGGTTGTGTCTCATTTGTCTTGTTGCCTTTGCTCGAGTAAATTTTGTCTCCATACAAACCTGACCCAGGTCACGTACCTCATTGGTCCTTGGAAGCAGAGGGGATTGGGAGGGCCACGCAGAACTCACTCTCACCCAGGCTCCACACAAGCGCAACCCCTGGCAAGGTATCTATCTGGAATCAGACTTAGTAGGTAACTGGAGAATCGGCTGCTGGGCCCAGGGAGAGCAATCCAGGACTGAGGCTCCCGGGGAGGGAAGTCCCTGTCCAGAGGGAGGTGGGGCCTTTTCTCTTGAAAGAGCCCTTGCCTCTGCGGACACCCTGCTCCCTCCCTCTGGGGCCTCTCCAGCTCCTGCCTCTGCAGCCTGGGGTGAAGCCCTGGTGTGTGGTGTGCTGTGCCTCCCTCCTGCCCCTCAGGGTCCGCATTGTGGGGCTCCGCACATGGACTCCGGACCCAAGCTGAGGCCTGCCCTGAGGAGGACAGGACACTCCAGCTCAGCTGTCCCGTTTGTAGCTATTCGAGGGGGTGATGGCCAGTCTCTTCAACAGCACGGCCACAGGGCGTGCCTGGCAGTGCAGGCCACCCCGCCTTGTTCTCCCCCTGCAAAGCGCTCAGTGCCCAATTGCGGGCGGTCATCGCTGGTCAAGGGAGGGGTGGAGCCTGGGGGCCAAATGCTTTGGGGGGCCAACACCCCACGCTCTGACTCGACTCCCCTGGGGAAGAGGCGTGAGGTCAGGGATGCGCCTCCTCCCAGGCACTGCCCTTCCACGGGGGTGCGAGGGCGACCTCACACCCCCCAACGCGGGCGGGGGCCGTGGAACCCCCTACGGGGACCCCCGCCTGCCGCGACCCCCGGGGCGCGGGTCCTCCTGGCCGGCGCGGAGACCAACCGCGTCCACCCGGCGGAGCCCGCGCGCAGCGCCCGCCCCGGAGGCTGCGGGAGGCCCTGGGGGTCCCGCCCGCTCCCTGGGTCCCGGCGCCACCCTCGCGGCCGCACCCCGCCCTCGGGCCGCCCTCCCGCCTCGCCAGCGTCCACGCCCCACGCCGCGGTCACCTGTTTCCTGCGCGGGTCGGAAGGAGGGCGCCGGGCGCTGCCCGCGAGGAGAGGACCCGCGCCCCGTGGCCCGCGGCGTCCACAGCCGGGCTGGTGGGCGGGGCTCGAGTGGTGGGCGGGGGCTGGTGGGCGGGGCTCGCCGTGGTGGGCGGGGCCAGGCGCTGTGGGAGGGGCGGGGCTTGGAGCGTGGGGGGCTGCAGCGGCCCCGCGGGGTCCAGCCGGTTGTGGGCCCGGCGCGGGGACCCCACACTCCAGCTCCCAGGGCTGACGCAAGCCCCCGATGAAAGGCTTGCATGTGAAACCTGGCACCATAGAGAACATGGGCAAACACTCCATGACATGATGCTCAGAAACGTCTTTGAGGTAGCCTGGCTCGCACCAATCTGGTATTTAGGAGTAGCAGACCCACAAGGTATAACACTCCCAGACATCAAAGAATACTACAAAGCTGTTATAATGAAAACATTATTGGAACAAAAACAGACACAGAGACCAATGGTGAACTAACCTATGACACAGGAGCTAAGACTATACATTGGGACAAGAATAGCCTCTTCCATAAATGGTGCTGGGGAAACTGGATTGCAACATGCAAAAGAATGCAACTAGACCACTACCTCACACCATGCACAAACCAACTCCAGTGGATGAAAGGCTTGCATGTGAAACCTGGCACCGTAGAATACACAGAAGAGAACATAGGCAAACACTCCATGACATGATGCTCAGAAACGTCTTTGAGGTTTCTTCTCCAGAAGCAAGGAGACCGGGGAGAATGTACACAACTGGGGATACAGCTAGAGACTGTCATCAACACAGAGACACCCGCCGAATGGGGGAAAATAGCGGCACACCTATGACAGATAAGGGACTGAAACCAAAAGAGCTTACATGACTCAACAAAAACAAACAACCCAGTGCAAAAATGGAAATGCAAATCAAAACCACAATGATCTACCACCTCACTCCAGTGAGAAGGCTCCACATTAAAAAAGAAAAACTGGAAACAAGAAATGCTGGAGAAGCAGAGGAGACAAAGGAGCCTCTGACAGTGCTGGTGGAGCACAAACTGGTCCAGCCACTATGGGCAGATGTGTGGAGGGTCCTCAGAATACTGAAAACAGGTCTACATATGACCCAGCATTCCACTCCTAGGAATCTACCCAAGGACAGAAAAAACAGGAAACCTGAACTCCTGTGTTTATTGCAGCACTATTTACAGTAACCATGGTATGGAAACAACTCAAATGCCACAAAACAGATAAATGGATCAAAATGTTGTGGTATAGTTACACCACAGAATATTACTCTGCAATCAAAAAGACAAATTCGGGCCTCCCCGGTGGCGCAGTGGTTGAGCGCTGGGTTGCGAGGCTGCCCGCAGCCTCTGCAGCACCGGTTCAATCCCCGGCTGCTCCCCGGGCACCAGAGGAGGGCCCCACATGGTGCGCAGACCTCTCCTGCCGCCCGCTGCTCCCCTCAGCAGTGTACTTCGGTCCTTCTACCTGCTCTGCTCCCCGCTCTGGCTCTGGTGAGTTCTCTCACCCTCCCATGCTTCTGACTGTATCCAGTGCTTGTATGTATAAATAAATAAATAAATCTTTTTTAAAAAGACAAATTCATGCTGCTTGTGGTGATATGGATGGAGCTGGAAGGGATGATGCTAGCCACAATAAAGCAGGAGAAAGATAAATATCAGATTTGTGCGAGCCAGGCTACCCATGCTGTTTGACAGGGTCCAGGCAGGGGGGAAATTCCTGAAAGGTTGGGAAGCTCCACAGCCAGCTCCAGCTACTTCCTTTCATTTGTTTATGGCAGTTTTCACAATCATGGAAATTTTCTATAAAGATTTAAAATGACATTGTAAGTATTGACGTTAATGCTTGTTTTGGTAACGTGCACTACAGCAGTTTAAAAAATGTACATTCCAGAGAGGGCGGAGCAACATGGCGGCGAGGAGACGCTGCGAGTAAGATCTCCCATTAAAAAAAGTTAATAGGGAGGAAAAGCGGCAGGTCCCAGTGAGAACTGGGACACGGAAGATAAACGGACGACTCCAGCAAACTGCCCGAAGAAGAAAGTTGCCATAAAAGAGGACGAGAAGGGAGGGAAGCGCAGAACCCTGCTCCCCTCCCCCGCCCACAAAGTCGGCACTCTCCGACCCGCAGAGAGGAGGAAACAACAAACCAAAACAGCCAACAAGAAAAACGGACACAGCAAGCGGGACTGTGAGTGGAAAGGAACTATTGCAGCCACCACACCCCGTGAACGGGAGCTGAGGCGAACCCTGCAGGATCCGCCGCGGAGGTGAGCTCCAGACGCCATTAAAGAGAGCCCCGCCCCCCAGGAGGAGACCAGCACCAGCACACAGCCCCGGCCGCCTGATGACTCCTGGAAGAACCAGAGGGGAACAGAGAAGCCCACCCAAGATGCCGGCCAGTCCCAACAACACAGTGTCCCAACGCATACAGCAAATTAGAAAACAGACAGTAGGGAGGAGAAGAACCACACGCAACCTAGCAACTCTCCAGAGAAAAAGCACACCACAAAAAGAAAGCCAGCCCCCAGATTGCAAAGACAATAACTTGGAAGAATTTCTGAGCCTTCCAGAAAGAGAATTTAAAATTGCCGTGATTAAAAAACTGACAGAAGTCATAAAGGAAAACAATGATAAGGGAAAAATAATCAACGATCAGAAGAATGCAATTGAGTCCCTAGAGAGGGAAAACAATGGTCAGAAGAAAGAAATTGAGTCCCTAAAGAGGGAAGTAAAAGAAATGCAGGAGATCAAAGAATTAATGGAAGAACTAAAGAATTCTGGGAAAAGCAATGAAAGCAGAATAGATGAAATGGAAGAACGAATAAGTAATCTTGAAGACACAGAAATAAAAAGAACCAAAACAGAAAAGGAAAGAGAAGTACGAAGGAAAAAGAACGAAGAAAGACTTCGGGAACTATCTGACTCCATGAGGAAAGGAAATATAAGAGTTATAGGAATACCAGAAGGAGAGGAGAGAGATGTAGGAACAGAGAAAATATTCAAAGAGATAATTGAAGAGAACTTCCCAAATGTGAAGAAGGAGCTGAAAATTGATATACAAGAAGCAAGAAGAACACCAAACTTCCACGACGAAAGGAAAAATACAGCAAGACACATAATAGTAAAGCTCCCAAGAATCCAGGACAAGGAAAAAATAATGAAGCTGGCAAGAGGGAAGAAACAGATAACATTCAAAGGAAAACCAATCAGGCTGACATCAGACTTCTCCGAAGAAACACTACAGGCAAGGAGAGAGTGGAGGGACATAGTCAACAGACTCCAAGAAAACAGATGCCAACCAAGAATACTCTATCCCGCAAAGCTCTCCTTCCTCTTTGAAGAAAGAATATGGACCTTCCCAGACAAACAGAAACTCCGGAATTTCATTGCAACTAAACCCCCACTCCAAAAAATACTACAAGGAGTCCTAAAGCCAGAACCTCAGAGGGACGAATAACAATGAAAGAAGGCCAAAAAAAAAAAAAGTTATTAAAAGAATAAATAAATAAAATCAAAGGAAAGACAAACACAATGGCAAATACAGATGTTAACATATCAATATTAACTCTAAATGTAAATGGACTAAACTCTTCAATAAAAAGACACAGAGTGGCAGCCTGGATTAAGAAACAAAACCCAACCTTTTGCTGTCTCCAGGAAACACATTTAGCTACAAAAGATAAAAATAGGCTCAAAGTTAAAGGATGGAAAACAATCCTACAAGCAAATGGACCAAAAAAGAAAGCAGGAACAGCTATACTTATATCAGATAAAACAGATTTCAAACTCAAAAAGATAAAAAGAGACCCCAATGGTCACTACATTATGATCAAGGGGACAATACTTCAAGAAGAAATAACACTCATTAACATATACTCACCAAACGAAGGAGCACCAAAATATATCAGACAACTGTTGTCCTCTCTGAAAACAGACATCAGAGAAAACACATACGTAGTGGGAGACTTCAACACACCACTATCAACAATGGATAGATCAACAAGACAAAAATAAGTAAAGAAACCAAAGCTCTAAATAAGGACCTAGAGCAATTAGGCTTAACAGACATCTATAGAACACTAAACCCCAAAAAAACGGAGTACACATTTTTCTCAAGCGCACATGGATCATTCTCCAGGATCGATCACATACTGGGGCACAAGACAAACATCAACAGATACACCAAGATTGAAATCATATCAACCATCTTTTCTGACCATGAAGGCATCAAACTAGAAATAAACCATAAAAAGAAGGCAAGGAACTTTCCTACCTCATGGAGATTAAAAACCACACTACTGGAAGACCATTGGACTAATGAGGAGATCAAAGAAGAAATTAAAAAATTTTTTGAATTGAACGACAAGGAGGACACTAATATCCTAAATGTATGGGATGCAGCAAAAGCAGTAATAAGAGGAAAATATATAGCAATAGAAGCTCACATCAAGAAACAAGAAAGAACGCAAAGAAACAACCTCATCTCGAAGCTCAAAGATCTAGAAAAAGAACAACAAAAAACCCAAACCAGTAGAAGAAAAGAAATAATAAAAACCAAAGCAGAAATAAATGAAATTGAAACTAAAAAAACAATCCAAAAGATCAATGAAACCAAGAGCTGGTTTTTTGAAAAAATCAATAAAATAGACAAACCCCTAGCCAGGCTCACAAAGGAAAAAAGGGAGAAAGCACAAATAAACAGGATCATCAATGAAAGAGGAGAAATCACAACGGACACAGCAGAAATCAAAAGAATAATCAGTAACTACTATGAACAGTTATATGGAAACAAGTTTAACAATCTAGAGGAGATGGACAAATTCCTACAACTCTACAATCACCCAAAGCTAGATAAAGAAGAAATAGAACACCTAAACAGACCAATTACAATTAGCGAAATTGAAATGGTAATAAAAAACCTCCCCAAAAACAAAAGCCCAGGACCTGATGGATTTACAAATGAATTCTACCAAACATTCAGAGACGAATTAGTGCCTATCCTTCACAAACTCTTCCAAAAAATTGAGAAGGAAGGGACAATACCAAACACGTTTTATGAAGCCAACATTACACTAATACCAAAACCGAACAAGGACAACACAAAAAAGGAAAACTACAGGCCAATCTCCCTAATGAACACTGATGCAAAAATCCTCAATAAAATTTTAGCTATCAGAATCCAACAATGTATCCATAAGATAATTCACCACGACCAAGTTGGATTCATTCCAGGGGCACAAGGATGGTTTAACATCCGAAAATCAATCAACGTTATCCAACACATCAACAAAAAGAAATATAAAAACCATATGATAATATCAATAGATGCTGAGAAAGCTTTCGACAAAGTGCAACACCCATTCATGATAAAAGCCCTTGAAATTCTGGGGATACAAGGAACATACCTCAACATCATAAAGGCCATCTATGACAAGCCAACAGCCAGTATCATTCTCAATGGTGAAAATCTGAAAGCAATTCCATTAAGATCTGGAACAAGACAAGGATGTCCACTCTCACCATTGCTTTTCAATATAATACTGGAAGTCCTAGCCAGGGCAATAAGACAAGAGAAAGACATCCAAGGAATCCAAATAGGAAAAGAAGAAGTCAAACTATCACTATTTGCAGACGATATGATATTATACATAGAGAACCCCAAAAACTCCACAGAAAAGCTAATTCAACTCATCAATCAGTTCAGTAAAGTGGCAGGATACAAAATCAACACGCAAAAGTCAGTAGCCTTCCTATACACAAACAATAAATCTGAAGAAGAAGAAATCAAAAAGACCATCCCTTTTGTTATTGAAACAAAAAAAATCAAATATTTGGGAATAAATCTAACAAAAGAGGTAAAGGACCTATACAAAGAAAACTATAAAACACTGTTAAAAGAAATAGAAGAAGACACAAAGAAATGGAGAGACGTCCCCTGCTCATGGATTGGAAGAATAAACATTATTAAAATGTCCATCCTACCAAAAGCAATATACAGATTCAATGCTATTCCAATCAAAATTTCAATGTCATTCTTCAAAGAAATAGAACAATTATTGATGAAATTCATATGGAATCACCAAAAACCCCGAATAGCCAAAGCTCTCCTGAAAAAAAAAGAAGGGAATGGAGGCATCAGACTCCCAGACTTCAAACTATACTACAAAGCCATAATCATCAAAACTGCATGGTATTGGAACAAGAACAGACATACAGACCAATGGAATCGAATAGAAAATCCAGAAATAAACCCACAGATTTATGGTCAACTAATCTTTGACAAAGGAGCAAAGAATATGCATTGGAGCAAAGAAAGTTTGTTCAATAAATGGTGCTGGGAAAACTGGGTCGCTACATGCAAAAGAATGAAGCTTGACCACCACCTCACACCATACACAAAAATCAACTCAAAATGGATTAAAGAACTAGACATAAGACCTGAAACCATAAAATATATAGAAGGAAATATAGGCGAAACACTACGTGATTTGCACATCAAAGACATCTTTACAGACACATCACCCAAAGCAGTGATAGTGAAGGCAAAGATAAACAGCTGGGACTACATCAAATTAAAGAGCTTTTGCACAGCAAAAGAGACAATAACAAAAACAAAGAGAAACCCCACCAACTGGGAGAACATTTTTGCACCCAACACTAATGATAAAGGACTGATCACAAAAATCTGCAAAGAGCTGATGAGACTCAACAACAACAAAGAAAATAATCCAGTCAAAAAATGGGCAGAAGAGCTTAAAAGAAACTTCTCTGAAGAGGAAATGCAAATGGCCAACAGGCATATGAAAAAATGTTCAACATCACTTGTCATCAGGGAAATGCAAATCAAAACTACCATGAGATACCATCTTACACCAGTGAGAATGGCACATATTAAAAAAACTAGCAACAACAAATGTTGGCGAGGGTGTGGAGAAAAAGGAACTCTTCTGCACTGTTGGTGGGAGTGCAAACTGGTCCAACCACTGTGGAAAGCTGTATGGAGATTTCTGGACCTACTAAACATAGAGCTTCCATATGATCCAGCAATTCCACTCCTAGGTATTTACCCAAAGGACACAGAAACATCAATTCCAAAGAACACCTGCACCCCTATGTTTATAGCAGCACTGTTTACAATAGCTAAGCTTTGGAAACAACCCAAATGCCCAAAAATAGATGACTGGATCAAGAAGATGTGGTACATATATACCATGGAATATTACTCAGCATTCAAAAAAGATAAACACATGCAATTTGCAGCAACATGGATGGCGCTGGAAGGGATCATGCTCAGCGAAATAAGCCAAAAAGAAAAAGAAAAATACCGGATGGTCTCACTCATAGCAGGAATCTAGAAAACTTAAATAAGGGACCAGGAAAATGAATAACTATAAGAAAGTGAAAATCAAAATCAACAAAAAACTATGAACCAGAGACACTTTTAGGGGGGCGGGTGGGAGGGGAGGGATTGGGGTCAGAATGGGGGGGCTGCAATTGTATGGGGAATATAACAATAAAATTTATTAAAAAAAAAAATAAAAAAAATAAAAAATGTACATTCCAACATAATTGATAATGTGACGATTTCCAGTATTTCTCCATGTCCCCTGATTTGTAAATCACCTACCATGAGCAATGCTAAAATCTTTAACAAATCATGCTTGAAGGAACTATTGGAACCAAACCTGGTAGAAGTCCTCACAAGAGGAGGCACTGAGGCGCCCCAGAGACAAATTGGCCTGAAAAAAATGCACCACATACTGTTCCCACAGTAGGGGGACCCATTGTCCCAGCAAACTAGGAAGCTGCCTTCTGATCTTACAATGCCTGCTTGACCTTTATGTAGTTAACTAGCTTGGCCACATAAGTCATACTCTGTCTAGCTCTTGTTTCTAGTTCTGAGAAATTTACTTCACTTAAAGAAAAAATGTAATCAGGTTAATCACAGACAAGGAAATTTGAGTAAAGATTGTGCACTGTTAATAATTTAAAAATTATTAGAGAATCTAATCGCCACTGCAGAGGCTGCGGACAGCATCACAGCTCTGCGCTCAACTGCCTGCACCACCAGGAGGCCCTTTTCATCTTTGCTTACATAGTAGTTCATTTTTGTCTAGTTATTGGTTTCTCCCCTCAGGGGTGGTCCCCATAATTCTCCCACCACCCTAGCACCCATGACCCATCACCTTGTGCTCTTCCCTCCCCTCTGTTTCCCCCCTCCCTCCCCCTCCCTGCTGAATGCCTCAGCTCTTGGTCAGCTTGCTAGGGTTACCTTTTTCTTTACCTTTTGTTCTGTTTCTCTATATTTCGCAGGTAAGTGAAACCATCTGATGCTGGAGTCCAACTCCAGCCAAGGCAGGGTCCACGAAGGTAAGGAAGGCGTCAGCGGAAATGAGGGAATGAGGAGACACTGACACTTGATCAGGTGACAAGTATCTCCTCCTGATAGCCTCAGCGGAGTTTTATTTATGCATCAGAAATTTGTTATTTTATCATGCAATCATGCGATTTTATTTTTACATTCTCTCTAAATAAATACATAAATACATAAATAAATAAATAAATAAATAAATAAACTTGCAAAAAATTTTTAAAAAAAGAAGAAAAAATAAAAAGAGATGGTCTTTAAGGAAAGGGAAGACCCTAAGACAATATAAATAAATGAATGCTCCTAAAGGGGGTCTCATCTGAACAATGCTGCAGGTACTGCCGAGGCATCCCCTCCTCACCAATTGTTCTAGATCTCCAGGAATTTTCTCTGGTAGGTGCAGCAATTAAGCCTGCTGTGTGGAAATAATTAGGAAAAGGCTATTTTAACTGCAGTCTCTTGCAAGTAGCAATCACGTTTGGGATTAGAGCCATTCTAAAACTATTAAGTCATTCACGTTCAATATTAATGACAGCATCTTCACGCGGTGCAATGAAACTTGAAAGTTTTCTTCTGTCTTGTTTTAGGCTGAAGCTCCTTCCTTATGGAGGAGGACACCCAGCACCCGAGGACCTGTTCTGAGGATGGGTGGGGGCGCCCAGATTCCTTCCCTTCCCCTGGCCTCCAAGAGGGTTACAATTTACTCTCATTTTATTTTTTTTAAATATTTATTTATTTATTTACACAAGCACTGGGTACAGTCAGAAGCGCGGGAGGGTGAGAGGACTCACCAGAGCCAGAGCGGGGAACAGAATGGGTAGACAGACGAAATACACTGCTGAGGGGAGCAGCGGGTGGCAGGAGAGGTCTGCGCGACTTGTGGGACCCTTGCCCTGCGGCCAGGGATAGAACTGGTGCTGCAGAGGCTGCGGGTAGCTTCGCAACCCAGCGCTCAACCACTGGGCCACTGGGGAGGCCCTACCCTCATTTAAAAACCTCCAGTTCAATACAAAACACAGATTTGGGAATCCAAATATATCTGGCCCTTGATCTCAGAGAAGTTAATGATCCATTTTTGGACCTCAGGGTCCACGACTACAGGGTAGGAATAATATCTCTATAGCGTCATTAATGGAGATCACATAACTAAAGCAATGAACTTGTTGCTCCAGCAGGTGCTAAATAAATGCCAATTCCTTTCTCCTTTACAAAGAAATCCAACTTCTCTCCAAAGCGAGCGTAACAGCGGGATTGGCAAGGAAGGAGGTAACATCAGTTTAACACATTAAAAGGTAAAGTGCAGCCTCCCCTCCTCCACCCCAGTGGCCTAGGGGTTAAATCTCAGTGCTGTCACCACAATGGTCTGAGTTCAGTCCTGGCCACGGAGCTACCCACATGGTGCAGCAGACCTCTCCTGTCTCGCCTGATGCTCCCCTCAGCAGTGTACCTCGGTAGATCCGCCTGTTCTACTCCCTACTCTGTCTCTGGTGAATCCTCTCACCCTCCCACCCCAATGGCCTGCACCCCAGTTCTTCTATGAAAAAATAAACAAAAACTTTTTTAAAAAAAGATAAAATGGAGTATCTCCAAAATGTCCAGTTCCCACATGAGTCACTGTGGTTTACACAATCCCTGAAATAGGAGGAATCCTCTTAGCACCATCTATAGAGAAAAGATCTCAAGAGCTTAGAAAAGGGCCCTTCAGTGTCTCACATACTCCCCATGAAGAAACTTTCCACCCCGATGGGTGACAGTGCCCAGCTGTCACTGCTGTGGGGTTTCTTGGATGCAGAGAGGGCCACTGCTTTCAATACACTGAATTGGTTAATAATAACCCACATTAGAAAACCAAAGACTTGTAGCCAGAGTGTGGCAGGCCATGTGGCTCCTGGTCACTCAAGGCTCAGGAAAGCCTGGATTCTGTTCAAGGGTTGTTGTAAAGTCGCCTCATGAGGCAGTTTCCAGGGTCAAAGCCCCTTCAAGGCTCTGAATGGCCACATCACCTGCATGACAGGTAGTGACGCCTCGGCTCCCAGGCATGGGCCGAGGCCCAGCACAGGCGGCATCTCAGGCCCCATGAGAAATGCAGAGAAATGCAGGCACCAATCAACCCACTGGGTCAGAACCTGCACCCCGGGAGACTGGGACTCGACTCTGCCCTCCGGCCTGCTGGACCTGGTGTGGGGGGGGTGTCAGCCCCCGAAAAGTTTACAATACATCCCCCAAATTATATCCTAAGTCCACAGAAATAAAACACACGGATCAATGGAACAGAGCGCGGAGAAACCAGAAAACCCACGGGGGGGGGGTGATCGGTGCAGCTGGGAGGAGCCGGGAGCAAACACGGGGGGTGCGCCTTCATTCAGGGGCGCTGGGCACCCACGGGTCACACTCGGGAATGTCCTGACCCCCATGTTCCTCCAGGACCCCAATGACCCGCAGAGCTCCCCACAGCCCGCCCGCCCCGCCCGGGCCCCCGACGCGCCGCTCCGCATCAGCCATGGGCAGGGAGACGTCCTCGCCCCCTCGCTCCGGGGCGGCTCCTGAAGAAACCGGGGTCCCAAGGCCAAGGCCTCACCCCGAGTGCCGGGGAAGCGAGTGCCAGGCGAGCCCGGCCGCTGGGGAGGCGGGAGCCGGGCACAGGGTCGGGCGGCAGGGGCGGGTGTGGGGGCGCGCCAGGGCCGGGGGCGGGGGGGGAAGCCCCGGGGCGCTCACGGGGCGCCCCCGCCCGTCCCGCTGCCGCTGAAGTTCAGGAAATCAAACGCCAACGGAGGCCGAGAGCGCGTCTCTGAAAACACCGTGACCCTGAAATTCCCGCAGCCATGAAAACAGCAACTCGTGTCCACGCGCATTAAAGACACTGACCCGCGGCCACAGAGGGCCCCCAAAACCCGCTGCCCCCCACAGGGAGAGAAAGGGCGGCCCGCCCCGGGGGCGCCACCGCCCCGCCCCCGCCCCAGCCGCGCCTCCTCAGGATTCCCCGCGAGGCCGCACTTCCCCGCCTCGCCACCAGGCGGCGCGCGCTCCCCTCACGCCTGCGCGCTGCCCCGGGGCTTCTCCTCCTTGGCCCGGGGCCCGCTCCGCTGGGGCGGGCGCTCCTGGAGTCCGCGGCTCCGCCACTTCCGCTCCCGCCGCCGCTCCCGCGTCAGCGCGCAGGGGCATGACGTCACACGCAGGGGGCGGGGCTATGCCAGGAAGGAGAGGCTCGCGGGGGAAACCAGGGCTGGAGCAGCGGCGCGCGCCGCCTGGTGGCGCGGAGGGGCGGGGCGGCCGGCGGGGCGGCCAGGGCGGGACGCGGGCGGGAGGGGGAGGCGCGGGGGCCTGAGCCGCGGCCAAGGGGCGGGTAGGCCGGGCCAGGCGGGACGCAGCCCGGAGAGTAGTGGGGGGGAGGCCCGCGCAGAGGGGGAGCAGGAAGCGGGAGGTGTGACGTCAGAGCCCTGAAGATGGGGAGACGGAATGACGTGGAGGCAAGAACCCGCTGAAATAGGGGTTCTCGCTCATCCGAAGAAGAGAACAAGTTGGTGCTGCCCTTCTGCGGGAGCTCTGGGTTTAGAATTGGGAATATTATCTATGTGCGTATGTATTAAAAGAAATAGTGATTCAATAGTAATTCCCAATAGTAATGGGGAAATGACCTAAGGAAATGATTTGAACACAAATAAAAATCTTTATTTGTAAAATGCTAGCCAGCATTTTCTTATACTAACAAATACTTGGGGACAATCTGAATAAAAACCCCAGAAAACAGTGAAATATATTACACTGTATACATAAATGTCGCAGTTGGGTACAATCATTCTGAATGGCTTCAAATGACTTGAGAAATACTTATGTCATAATGTTAAATGAAGGAGGAAAGACATAAAATTGTAGACATCGTGTTATTCCAGATATAAAATGAACATACTATGATTGATTTAAATTTTAAATACCAGACAAAATTAAAAGCATGTGTTAAGTCTACAGTTACTGACACGCACTTAGGTGATGAATTGTCGTGAAGGGCAAGGGAAATACTTACAGTGACAGCCACACATTGGTGCTTACTCAGAGGGGAAGAATATGATACAGTGTGGTCTTGTGTTTCCTCACCCAGTTAATGGAGTTCATTTGGTAATTCTAAAATTTCACGTTTATACTGTCAAATAAATGTCACGTTTATAAATGTCACGTTTATGTCTAAAATGTCACATTTATACTGTTTACACGGATACGGCACCCAGAGCACACCTGGAAACTGTGTCCCCTTCTTCACTGACATCCAACCAGCTGCCCCTGTCTCATGGGAATCTTGTGATCACAACATGGGAATAGAGGATATTATCACACACGACACAGACACACACAAATAGGGACGCCCCAGACACAACGAAAGTGACAGATGGTCTGTTATTATCTTACTTGAATCAGGTTATGTTCAAGTGTGTGATGCTTATAGATCTTTTCTGGTGGTTTCTTTTTCCTAAATACATTCTAAAAATATGATTTAAGAAAAAAGAGAGCTGTATTTGGAAGTTGATTTTTTTTTTGAAAAAATGTTTTATCCTTTGTGCTGAGCTATAATTTATAATCTTTTTTAAAAGATTTATTTATTTATGCTACAAGAACTGGGATGCAGGCCAGAGTTGCAGGGGGTTAGAACAGTCACCAGAGAGAGCGCGGGGAGCAGCACAGGCAGACGGACCGAGAGCACCACTGAGGGAGCAACGGGGAGACAGGAGAGGTCTGCGTGCCCTGCGGGCATCTCCCTGGCCTGGAATCTAACTCAGGCCGCAGAGGCTGCCGACAGCTTCACAGCGCTGACGCTTAACCCTGCGCCACCTGGGAGGCCCGGGGATTTTATTTTTCGCTGAAAATATTTCATTCTAAGTGAATTTACGTCAGCTTTCAATTTAAGAGGGTCGCTCATACCACGCGGATGCCTTTCACGACGTATGTCCAGGGTGTCCCGGGCCACAGCGGGAAACCCACCCTAACCCTGACCCTGACCCTGACCCTGACCCTCACCATGACCCTCACCATGACCCTCACCATGACCCTAACCCTGACCCTAACCCTGGACAGGGTGCCACTGGAGAGAACGCCCTCTTCTATATGGGCGCCCCCAGGAGCCCGCGGCCCAGTGCCTGGACAGGCCCCACCTTTCCAGCCAGGCCCTCCCACCACCGCAGGGCTCAGAAGACGACCAGCGCACGTCCAGGTGCTTTCCAGGGCGGCCTGGGAAAGACGGGGGCCCCCGGGCACCCCTGCGTGCTGCCCCCTGCTTAAACTCTCCCTCCCCCTGAACCCCTGGGGCACAGCCGCCTGCAGCCCGTCACTTCCCGTCGGTCAGAAACGGGCTTTGCCCGCAGCGAGAGGCCGCAGGACACGCGCCGGAACCGCACAGCTGCGGGCACAGCCCCGCTCGGCCGGGCAGGGGGTGCCGAGGCGAAGGCGCGAGGCGGGGGGGGGGGGGGGGGGGGGGGGGGGGGGGGCGGGGCGCAGCGTTTCCTGCAGCTGGGCCAGGGGCGCCTGCGGGACAGCTCGGGGTTCCCAGCACCAGAGATGCATGTGAGTGGGTGTGAGTGGGTGTGCATGTGTGTGCACGCGTGCATATGTGTGTGTGTGTGCGCGTTGCATGCACACGCGTGGATTTACAGACGTCTACAGGGCAGGGCAGGCGCGATCCCACAGGGGGCACCGGGGTCACCGAGGCCCACCGGGCTGTGTCACCACAACAGACTAGAGCCGCAGGCGAAGCGGGGCTGGGGAGCCCCCATCACGGAACAGCCCCCCGCAGGCTCGGGAAGGGAGGAGCGCGGCAGAGGGGGCTCTGGTTAGAGGTCCAAGGGGGACTTGGGGCTCAGGACGGGTGACTCGCCCGCAGCCGGGCTGGCAGCTGGAGAGGGGCAGAGAGGACGGGCGAAGGGCAGGGGCGGAGCTGGGGCAGCCAGGGCTGCGGGGCAGGAGGGGGTGGGAGGGAAGACGCGCAGGGGGGGCAGGGGTTCTGGATGAGGGGGGTGGATGGAGGAGCAGGAGCTGGAGCCTCTCCCTGCAGCTCGCGCCCCCCACACACACCAGACAGCACCCCACGCTCCATAAGTGCGCTCGGCCCCCCACTTCCCTCCCCTGCTCCCTGTCTTTCAAGCCGCTGGCCCAGGGCCACCCTCGGCCTAGGGAGGAGGGGCCGCCGGCCCCAGGACACCCCCATCTCGGACAGGGAAAGGCAGGCGGGAGAACGCGGTTTGCACCGGGAGGGCAGAGCGGAGAGGATGGCTGGAGGGAGCCTGGGGGCCCCTGGGGTGGGCAGAAAGCCCGGGAGTGCTCCGGAGGGACCCTGGGGAGGCAGGAGGGCGGGAAGCCGGATGCCATTGGCCACAGGCTCCTCAGTCTGAGAGGGGAGCCTCCGCTGGCCGGGGACCCGCAGGTCATGTAGGTGAGGCCGGGCCCTTCCTGCTGGGGAAAGGAGGAAGAGCAAGCGCCAATGTGGGGGTGCAGGGGCAGGCAGGTCCGTGGGGCACGTGTTACTGCCCAGCTGGGGCAGAACTCAGAGAAGCCGACTTGCCCGGGTCAGCAGACGCTGAGGTCCCCTGGTGCAAAGGGGAGATGACCCTAAGGAGACACAGGCCCAGGTCCACGGCCTGCAAACGGGCCACGGTGCTTCCCCTGGGGCACAGGGGCTGCCTTGGCCTTGCGCTGGCGGGCACAGCCACACCGGGCATGGAGGGCAAGGCGCTCTGTGACCTGCCCGGTTACAAGGTGGCTCCGGGCCGAGGGTGCGGCTCGGACCCTCAGGCTTTCCAAAGCCATCAGACAACCCGAGCCGTCCCTGAAGGCTCCTCAGGTGCCACCATAAGGGGGAGGGTTCTGACCTCCTCTGCCCTGTGGTGGATCCGGTTCCAAAGCTCCCAAGGCAGCTGCCCTGCCCCAGCAGCACCCCCAGGATGAATTTCCAAGGCTTTTGGCAGCTTGAGTCCAGCCCCCCACGCAACCCCCTCCGAGCTCCTTGCCCGTACACCAGAAACCAGAAATCCTCTGCCAGAGCGCACCTATGTCTGCCTGCTTGGGCACGGAGCCTGTCCCAAGGGCTCTCCAGGCTCAGCCATGGAGGTCTTGGGCGGCGGCACTGAGTCCCAAGGCCGGGAAGGGAGGTGAGGGAGCCAGCTGGCAGCGAGGACAGAGGGCAGAATGAGTCAGGAGCTTCAGGAAGGAGAGGGAGGAGATCCTGGCTCTGAAGTCCCGGTGTGCCCCCCAGTGTGGAGCTGGTGCAGCAGGAGGCAGACACACCGTCCATGCAGCAGGTGGAGAGGCATGTACCGACCTCGGGGCTGACGCTCCTCGGGGGTCACCAAGTGATTCTGAAAGACAGCACGAAATCAACATGGCAGTTCACACGCAGGGACGAGGCAGGCCTGGGGGTGGGGGCACACACATGCACACGCCAGGCTGCAGGGGGCCTTGCTGCCCTAGCCAGGTAAGACACTGGCCAGCAGCTAAGAATAGGACCTCACACTGTGGGGCTGAAGAAAAAGGGCCTCACACCATGGGGCTGAAGACTTTCAAAGAGCCTCACACCGTGGGGCTGAAGATTCCTTGTGCCTCACACCGTGGGGCTGAAGATTAAACATCCCTTTGTTTTTTGCTCTTGGTCATAAAAAGAAAAAAACTCGTGGAATATACATTGGGCAATAAATTACACATTTAAGAATATTGTAAGTACATGGCATGGAAAATTATTTGCTTATAAATTGAACACTGAATAATTTGGCTCACTTGACAATGGGAAATAATTATTGTGCAAGGGCATGTCTGATAAGCAACCCACAGCTGGTCATAATATTCCTCATATGGAAGTTCCGTAGAGAAACCTTGTAATGAATCACCAAGTTGATTATGCTAGGAGTTTCTAGATAGAAAAAAGTTCTAACAACTGATTACCGGAAAGCAACTGGTCTCTGGCTACAGGCCATACAGATAGCAGAGTCTCCTGATATTGAAGCCTTGGCCATAGGGCGGTGCCAAGGACTGTTAGCTGACCTAGGTAGTTGTTTAGACTGAAATAATGAGTCTAAATTTTAATTATCTATTAACTTTTTTTTTTATAAAGAGGCACGTATTTTATTTATTTATTTAATTGTTTGTTTATTTGTTTGTTTATTTGTTTGTTTATACATGCACTGGGCACAGTCAGAAGCGCGGGAAGGTGAGAGAATTCACCAGAGCCAGAGTGGGGAGCAGAGCAGGCAGAAGGACCGAGGTACACTGCTGAGGGGAGCAGCGGGCGGCAGGAGAGGTCTGCGCGCCATGTGGGACCCTCCTCTGGTGGCCGGGGAGCAGCCGGGGATCGAACCTGCGTCGCAGAGGGCGCGGGCAGCTTCGCAACCCAGCGCTCAACCGCTGCGCCACCGGGGAGGCCCTCTATTAACTTTTAAGGTTGTTTCTTTTCTCAAAAACACGTAGGCGCCAAAATGTCTATGGGAAAGGAACGTACTAATTGTTTTGTTTTGCTTCTATGCATATGATGATGTAATCCCATCGCTTGCCTTAACGTATAAATAAAGACCCGCTGAGACCCTCAGCAGGAGATGCTTGCACCAATATAAGAGTGTCTGTGTCTGCCTCGCTCCCCTTCCCTTTAGCCCTTAAAGTTTGGCCTCGGCCGTCTCATCCTTTCAGGGACACCTGACCCGACATTTTGCCGAAAGCTGGTCTTCGACAGGGCGAGAAGTGGTAACTCGCGGCCCGCATCCTGCCTTCCAGGGCGCCCCCATGGCTGCTGCTATGGCCCCGCCCAAGTCTGCACCTGCCACGTCCTGCCTCAGAGCGAGGCAGTGCCCACCGTGAAGGGACCCCCCCCCGCAGCACCGCGTCCCAAGGGGAGTGGACACCAGGTGGGCATCTGCACTCACACCAGGGCACAGCGGGCAGGGCCACTGCGGACAGCCAGCTGCACGGATGGACACTCGACTCACGCACGTGCACACATGCGCGCTCACACGTGTGCGCACACACCTACACACACTCGCACTCAGTGTGCACACTCACACATATACACACGCACATCTACTCACACCAGTACACACCCACATGCATGCTCATGTATGCACACATACACACTCACGCTCAGTGTTCACACTCCATACATACACATGCATATCCGCTCACACATGCACACCTCCACAGTGCACACACACACCTGCCCAAAGGCGCACATGCACACAAACGTGCACATGCATCCGATCACATGTGCACACCTCTACAGTGCACACATATACACACCCACATACACATGTGCACACTCACACATATGCACACATCAGCTCACCTGCCCACACACATGCACACCCATCCACACATCTGCACACACGTGTATTCACACATATGTGCAACCCACACAATACTCATGTGCACATGTGCTCACGCAGAGATGTACATCCCTGCTCACACATGTGTGTGCACTCATAACACATGCACACTCAGAACATTCACATAACACGCAGTCACACACATAACAAACATATTCACATGTAACACACACCCACAACCAGGCACACTGACACCCACACTCAAACCCACAGTCCTCCCCCCAGATTATCCGGTCTCCACTGACAAGCTCATCCCTGCCAATCCTCTCAGTAATGAACCCTTTGACGTCCAAACAGACCGTGCCGATGTTCCAAACACCTGCAGGGTCAAAATTTGGATTCACTACTTTGCCAAAAGACTTATAAGGGATACCAGGTTATTCAGAGAGGAATCCTGTGCTGCCTGTGATAGGCTCGTCCCAAGCTCCGTGGTGGGGATGGACGGTCACTCGGCAGCAGGCCTTACTTTACATGGGAGCAGCAGCCTCGCTTTACATAGAAGCAGCAGGCCGCAGTTTACATAAGGAGCCACAGGCCTCGCTTTACATAGGGGCCGCAGCCTCGCTTTACATAGAAGCAGCAGGCCTCGCTTTACAGAGGCAGGAGCCTCACTTTACATAGGAGCAGCAGGCCTAGCTTTACATAGGGGCAGCAGGCCTAGCTTTAAATGGGAGCAGCAGGCCTCGCCTTACACAGGAGCAGCAGCCTCGCTTTACATGAGCAGCAGTGGGCCTCACTTTATAGGAGCAGCAGACCTCGCTTTACATGAGGAGCAGCAGGCCATGCTGGCATGAGGAGCAGGGGACCTCGCTTTACATAGGAGCAGCAGGCCTCACTTTATACAAGGAGCAGCGGGCCACACTTGATGAGGAGCAGTGGGCCTCACTTTATAGGAACACTGGGCCTTCTTTACATGCGGAGTCGCGGGCCTCATTTTACATGAGAAGCAGGTCTCACTTTACATAGGAGCAGCAGGCCTTGCTTTACATGAGTAGCCCTGGGCCTCACTTTATAGGAGCAGTGGGCCTGGCTTTACATGAGGAGCAGCAGGCCTCACTTTACATGAGGAACAGCGGGTCTCTTTTACATGAGGAGAAGTGGGCCTCGCTTTACATGAGGAACAGTGGGCCTTGCTTTACATGGGAGCAGCAGGCCTCACTGTACATGAGGAGCAGTAGCCTGGCTTTACCTGAGGAGCAGTGGGGCTTGATTTACATGAGGAGCAGCAGCTTCACTTTACATGAGGGGCAGCAGGCCTAACTTTACATGAGGAGTAGCAGGTCTCACTTTACATAGGAGCAGCGGGCCTTGGTTTATCAGAGCGGCAGTCCTTGCTTTACAAGGATCAGCAGCCTTGCTTTACATGGGGAGCAACAGGCCTTTATAGGAGCGGTGGGCCTAGCTTTACATGAGGAACAGCGGGCCTCACTTTACAGGAGGAGCAGTGGGCCTCGCTTTACATGGGAGGAGGCATCAGGCAGGGCTGTAGTGGAATGACCCTTGAAACGGAATCGGTCAGGTGAATGGGGGACAGGGAGAGGAGGTTGTCATCGAGGGGCCGCGGGCCTGAGACAGCAGGAGTAGATGGCAAGACTCTTGTCAGCTCGTCTGGAGGCTTGGACTTTAGCCTGAGCGCGGACAGTGGGAGCCACTGAAGAGATTTTTGAGGCTTTAAATAATGACGTGACAAACAGGTTGTCTTGTGAGGGAGCGAGGACCGAGGGAAGGACTGCGGACAGCCCTCAGGAAACATCTGGTTCCTCCCTTTCCTCTCCCCAGGGAGGCAAAGATAGGAGGACGTGAACCAACCCACCCAGGACAGCAGCGACGTGCCCTCGCTCTCCAGGTAAATTCAGACCCCAGGCCCAGCTTCAGAAAGGACCATCCACGGATGAGTGGGTCTGGCCCTGCCTTGTCCAGCAGCAGGTGGCCAGCCCACAATCAAGGACTGTGGATTTTATGGACACACATGACCAGAGATGTGGTTCTATCTTTATTATCAACTTCATGTTTTCCAGTTTCACTGGAAATTTGAATTGAATTTGAATTTCCTGACTTAATTCCTCTCTTTGATTCCTTTATAAAGCATACTGGCACTATCCTGCAATTAAGTCACTTAAGTGCAACATTTTTTCTGGTGGCACCATGAAGGAGATGACAAAAGGATGATCTTACTTAGCATTCCATCAGCGGAAAGGTAGATTAGTATCCTAATATTATACTATCAATAACTTGTCGTCTATTATATGATAAAATTCCTTTGCCTTTCAATCTGAAACATTCTTCATCTCTGGAGAACAGACCTACTTTGTCTTTTTAGAATTTATAGAAAATAACAACTACATTTTTTATTACCGCTCTGTTTTATGAATGTTCCATAATTGAAAAAGAGTAACATATCTACATGGGACTTACTATTTGTATATAATTCATAGATTCAATGCAGTTCCAATAAAAATCTCAATTGCATTCTTCAAAGACATGGAACCAATATTGTTGAATTCATATGGAATCACCAAAAAAATCTCTAATAGTAAAAGTTCTCCTGACTAAAAGTGGGAAGAATGGAGGTCTTACACTCCCAGATGTCAAACAAAACTACAAAGCTATTATAATAAAAACAGCATGGTAATGGAACAAAGACAGAAACACGGACCAATGGAATCAAATTGAAAGCCCAGAAATGAAACCACACACATATGGTGAACTAATCTATGACAAGGGAGCAAAGATTATACACTGGAACAAGGAAAGCCTCTTCAGTAAATGGTGTTGGGGGGACTGGGCTGCAACATGCGAAAGAATGAAACTAGCACCTCATGGCATACACAAAAAACAACTCAAAATGGATGAAAGACTTGAGTGTAAAACCTGGCACCATAAAATATATAGAAGGGAACACAGGCAGAACACTGCATGACACAAACCTCAGAGACACCCGGAGGATCCCCTCCAGAAGCAAGGAGGACAAAGGACAGTGTGATCAGCTGGGGCTGCATCAATCCACATCCTCAGCACAGCAAGAGACAGTCATCAAAACAGAGAGACACCCCATTGAATGGGAGAAAATATTTATACACCATATGACAGATAAGACATATCAAAGACATATCTTTGATATCAGTCCCTGATAACTACAAAGCGCTCACACAACTCAACAAACATAAAGCAGACAGCCCAGTCAAAAAATGGGCAGAATAACTAAAAAGAAGAAATAAATGCAAAGAAATGCAAATGGCCAACAGGCACAGGAAAAATCGTTCCTTGTCACTACTATCAGGGAAATGCAAATCCAAAACCACAATGAGACACCACCTCACACCAGTGAGAATGGCCCACATTAAAAAAATTGGAAACAACAAATGCTAGAGAGGATGTGGAGAAAAAGGAGCCTCCTACACTGCTGGGGAGATGCAAACTGGTCCAGCCACTACAGACAGCTGTGTGGAGGTTCCTTAGAACATTAAAGATGGATCTGCCACATGATCCAGCAATTCCACTCCTAGGAACCTGCCCAGAGGACACAAAAATACTAATTCAAAAAGAAACCTGCAGGCCTTGCTGGTGGCACAAGGGGTTAGTCTCAGCACTATGAAGCTCTCCGCAGCCACTGCAGCACAAGTTTGACCCCCGGCCAGGAAGTGACCCATAGGGCACAACAGCCCTCTCCTGTCTCCCCACTGCTCCCTCAGCAGTGTTTTTCAGTGGCTCCGCCTGTGCTGCTCCCCACTCTCTCTGGTGAATCATCTCACCCTCCATCCCCCTCCACACACCTCTGGCCCGTGCCCCAGTTCCTATACGCATAAATAAATAAATATTTTTAAAAAATAAACCTGGGGCCTCCCTGGTGGTGCGGGCAGTTGGGTGCTGCACTGTGAAGCTGTTCACAGCCCCTGCAGCATGGGTTCCATTCCAGCCAGGTGGCGAGAGTCCCACATGGCGCAGCAGACCTCTCCTGTCTCACCCGCTGCTCCCCTCAGCAGTGTATTTCTTCAATCTGCCTGTTCTGTTCCCCGCTCTGTCTCCGGTGAATCCTCTCATCCTCTCGTGCATCTAGCCTGTACCCTGGTTCTTGTATAAAAATAAGTAAATCTTTTTAAAAAATAAACAAATAAATAAACCTGTATGCCTGTGTTTATTTCAGCACTATTTACAATAGCCAAGACATAGAAACAACCCAAATGCCCCAAAATAGACAAATGGATCAAAAAGCTGTGGTATATTTCTATAACAAAATATTACTAAGTGATCAAAAAAGACAAACTCGTTCCACTTGCAGCAACATGGATGGAGCTGGAGGGATTATGCTAGCCAAAATAAGTCAGAAGGAAGAGGATGAATATTGGCTGGTTTCACTTATATGTGGAATGTAGAGAAACTGAACAAACAGTGAAGAAAAAGACAAACTGGCAGGCTGACCAGAGATCTGAGGCATGTGGGGAGGGGGAGGGAGGGGGGTGAATGCAGGGGAGGGAAGAGCACCAGGGACTGTGGTGACGGCCATGGGGGATATGGTAGCGGGAGCACTATGGGGACCGCCCTGGAGGGGAGAAGCCAATCGCTGCACAAAAATGTAAGGAAAAGAAAAAAAAGAAAGGGGCTTCCAAAGGCAAGGAAGGCCCTAAGATACTACCAATAAACAAATGAATCCAAAGGGGGTCTTACCCTGAACACTACTGCAGGCACTGCCAAAGCATCCCCGCCTCATGCCTCACCAGCTGCTCCGGATGTCCCCCCAGGTAGGCGTGGCAGCTAAGCCTGCTGTGTGGGAACAAGAGGAAAGGCTGTGTTGAACTGCAGTCTCTCAGGGTCACCTCATGTTTGGGATTAGAGCTGTTCTAGAACTATTAAGCAAATTACGGGTATCTGCATGGGGCTCTGTAGTGGCAGGAATGGGCACAGGGTAGGATCTCTACGACCCAAGCAGACAGGGTAAAGGAGGAAAGTGTCCTGGAGCCCTCAGTGGCTTTTGCAGGCTTTTATTGGGATTACCAGGTATATGGCAGGCAGGGGCACTGGGGGGCCGGGAGGCTGGCAGGCCTCCCAGCCAGTCTTCACTCTATCTGGGCTCTCCGGCGTTCTCTCTCTCTCTCTCTCTCTCTCTCTCTCTCTCTCTCTCTCTCTCTCTCTCTCTCTGCTTCTGTTCTGCTTCTCAGTTTCTCTGCTTCTGTTTGTTCTCAGCTTCTGCTGGCATCCCTGTGACGCTGCCCTTAAAAGCCCAGTCTTAGCCCAGGTGAATCCAATCTACATATGCCCACACCTTATTCCAGGTGTCTGCCATCAGGCATGCATTTAGGACCGCAGGGTTCTGTCATCTATCCTAATGGCAGGAGGGCAGAAAAGCCTGATACTTTTACCTTACCCTACAGGCTCAATGACACTTTAAAGTTTTGTTCTGTCTTGTTTTGTTCTTGTGAAGGAGGGTGCTCCGCACCCACAGAGCCATCCTGAGGACAGAGAGGGGAGGGGGTGCAGCCCACAGTCCTTGCTTCCCTGGCCCCCCGGGGAGGGGGATTTTCCACAGTTTACCCTCATTTGACAACCTCTGGTTCAGCACAAAATACAGAGATTCATGAGTCCAAAAGTATCTGACCCTTGTGCGTATTTGTGATCTTAGAGAAGTTCCTGGTCTCCTTTCGACCTCAGGGCCCACGACTACAGAGTAGTACTGATACCACCATAGCATCATGAATAGAGCTCACGTGAATTAAATAGCACATGCACTGCGATGCTCAGGTAATCTCCAGCAGGTGCTCAAGAAACGCTAAGTCCTTCTCCTTCCCAAAGAAGTTGAACTTCTCTCCAAAGCAAGCATAACAGAGGGATGGGCAAGGAAGGAGGTAACAGCAGTTTAACACATTAAAAAGGTTAAAAAGTAAAGTGCATTCAGCAAAAGAGACAATAACAGAAACAAAGAGAAACCCCACCGACTGGAACATTTTTGCACACAACACTAATGATAAAGGACTGATCACAAAAATCTACACAGAGTTGATGAGACTCAACAAAAACAAAGAAAATAATCCAGTCAAAAAATGGGCAGAAGTGCTAAAAAGAAACTTCTCTGAAGAGGAAATGCAAATGGCCAACAGGCATATGAAAAAATGTTCAACACCACTTATAATCAGGGGAAATACAAATCAAAACTACCATGAGATACCATCTCACACCAGTGAGAATGGCACATATTAAAAAAACTAGCAACAACAAATGTTGGTGAGGATGTGGAGAAAAAGGAACTCTCCTGCCCTGCTGGTGGGAGTGCAAACTGGTCCAACCACTATGGAGAGCTGTCTGGAGCTTCCTCAACCTGCTAAAGATAGAGCTTCCATAGGATCCAGCAATTCCACTCCTAGGTATTTACCCAAAGGACACAGAAACATCCATTCCAAAGAGCACCTGCACCCCTATGTTTATAGCAGCACTGTTTACAATAGCTCAGCTATGGAAACAGCCCAAATGCCCAAAAATAGATGACTGGATCAAGAAGATGTGGTCCATATACACCATGGAATATTACTCAGCATTCAAAAAAGATAAACACGTGCAATTTGCAGCAACATGGATGGCGCTGGAAGGGATCATGCTCAGCGAAATAAGCCAGAAAGAAAAAGAAAAATACCGGATGGTCTCACTCATAGCAGGAATCTAGAAAACCTAAATAAGGGACCAGGAAAAAGAATAACTATAAGAAGAAAAAATCAAAATCAACAAACAACTATGAACCAGAGACACTCTATGGGGGGTGGGGGGTGGGGAAAGGAGGGATTGGGGTCAAAATAAGGGGGTTGTAATTGTATGGGGAATATAAAAATAAAATTTAAATTAAAAAAAAGTAAAGTGCATTATCTACAAAATGCCCAGTCCCAGGTGAATGAGACATTGTGGCTTATTCAATCCCTGAAATAGGAGGAATCCTCTTAGCGCCAGGTATCAGCAGAGAAAAGATCTCAAGAGCTCAGGAAAGGGCCCTTCAGTGTCTCAGATGATTCCCCATGAAGAATTTTCCACCCCCACTCCCCATCCCCCACGTTGGTGACAGCACCCCGCTGTCCTGCTGTGGGCTTTCTCAGGTGTGTCCTTCAGTGATTCAGAGAGGGTCATTGCTTTCACACCGAGTCAGTTTATAATAACCCGTTTTGGAAAACCAAAGACTTGCAGCCAGAGTGTGGCAGCCACGTGGCTCCTGGTCACTCAAGGCTCAGGAAAGCCTGGATTCTGTTCAAGGGTTATTGCAAAGTCGCCTCATGAGGCAGTTTCCGGGGTCAAACCCCCTTCAAGGCTCTGAATGGCCACATCACCTGCACGACAGGTAGTGACGCCTCGGCCCCCAGGCGTGGGCCCAGGCTCAGCCCGGCAGCATCTCAGACCCCGTGAGAAATGCAGAGCCCCGGGTGCCACGCAACCCCCTGGGTCAGAACCTGCACCCCGGGAGACTGGGACTCGACTCTGCCCTCCTGCCTGCTGGACCTGGCGTGGGGGGGGGGGGTCACGCCGGAAAAGCTGACCGTGCGTTCCCCAGACTGCATGATAAACGGACCAAGACAGCCCAGAACCTGACCCCGGCGTCTCGACGCGCGCAGCGCCGGAGGCAGCAGCCCGGCCTTCTCCGGCGGCCTTCGGGGCGGGCGGCGAAGCGCGTCCACCAGGACAGGCCACCGCGGCCGGCTGCCCTCGCTCCCTCCGGGCGCCGCCCCTCGCCGTTCTCCGCACCCGTGCAGGCGCCGCCCCTCGCCCGGGTCCCCGCGCTGCGTCCCCGCCGCGCGCCCTCCCGGGCGGCTCCCGGCCTCGGCCTCGGGCGCCCGCTGCGTGTGGCTCTCCGCGGCCCCTCGGCCCTCGCACCGCGCCGCGCCCGCCCCGGCCCGGCCCGGCCCGCCCCGCCCCGCCCCAGCGCCGCCATCACAGGCTCCGGGGGCCGCTTCACGGCCTCCCCGCCAGGGGGCGCCCCCGCCGTTTCTCTGCCTTTGTGCCCCCCAGGACGCTCCAGCGTCCCCCTGCCCGTTCATGGGTCCCCCTCTAAGGCTGCACCTCGTCACATGCACACGCAGGGGTTCCTCGCCCACTCCCGGGGTGCTCCTGTAGATGCTGCCAAACATGTGTCACTATGAAGCAGGTGCTGGTCAACGTGGTTACCCGTAAAGATCATCAGTATTTCAGCAGCTCCTCAGGTCGCTTCCCAAATATACAGAACTACCACAGCAGGCAGCGCACACCGCCTGAATTCACAGGTCTCTGCAGAATGTTGGCACACTGATTCTTTCCTCAGGAATGGATGAAAGTACATATTTCACCTCACCCTGGCCAACATTTCATTCCGTCAACCAGTCAGTCTTCAAGATTGTGATGCTACCTTTGCACTAGAAACACGTGCACAAGGTTTTATTATGCATAAGAAATAAATACTTTAGACTCTCAGAAAAGGAGCACCATTAGCTCAGTAGCACTAGTAAGTGAAAATTTAAAGTGGCCCAAATCTTAGGTGGCCCAATGAAAGAGTGAAGGAACAGAACCACAGCAGAATGCCCATGGCCCTCCACGCACATGTTCCCTGGGGACCTCGCGATCGCATCACCTTCACGGGATCCCTCAGCTGCAGCCTGAACGCAGCTCTGGCCACGGGATGGGAACCGAGGAGACGTCACCTCAGAAAGGCCCCCTCCTCCTGTCTTCCCCGTCACCATCCTGAGGCTGGATGCAGGCGGCTCCCTGGACACCGAGGACAGAATCACTAAAACGAGAGCCTGAGTCCTGTATAATCATGTGGACACCGCCTGGCCAGGAAGGCACCGGCACGGGAGCAGCGGGATCCTAGTGGGTGAAGCATCTGGAACTCCATGTTGAACAACAGCTGGGCTCACTGGCTGCGGCCATGACAAGTGACTTCTTCAGTAATAAACATGTTCTGACACTGTTCAATGTGTCATGTTTTTGTCTTTAATCCTCTCATTCTATGCCATTCTTATGCCATTCACCCCATCTTAAAGAAACTGATTTACCCAACATGTATTTTAGGGGTCAGAGTTCATAAAGAGGTCAAGCCTAATTATTTGGGATCATGGAGGCATCAGAGCTCATGAAGAGGTCAATCCTAAGTACTGGGGGGGTTATGAAGGTCAGAGGTCATGAAAAGGTCAACCCTAAGTACTTGGGGTCATGGAGAGGTCAGTGGTCACAAAGAGATCAAGCCTCATGACTTGAGGTCATGGAGAGGTCAGAGGTCATGAAAAGGTAAACCCTAATGACTTGGGTCATGGAGAAGTCAGTGAGTTCAGTGTAGATTTCGGTGAAATCAGAGTTGAGCCTTTCTGGCGACTGTGTGGAGGACGTCAGGGAGGTGGTGTCTGGGTGTGGAGGGAAGCACTGGTGTGTGGGGGGCACACCAGCTGACTTTGTGCCTGTGAGTAGGGCAGGGGGAGAAGGCAGATGGTGTGAGCACCTGAGGTGCTCACAGAATGATTTAGTGGCCCGACCTTGACCCTGGCCTGGGGCAGGCAGAGGGCTTCATGCAATGTCCAGGTGACTCGACCTCAGCAGCGAGCAGCTGGAAGTCACTCAAAACCAGTCGGAACCAGCAGCAAAGACAGGGTTTGCGGCGCCGCCCCGGGGGTGGCAGGAGAGTCTGCGCCTGGACAAACGGCACAGCTGGTCCACGCAGTGTCCACTCGGGGGTCACAAGATGTACTCGTACTGCCATGACTCCACCAAGGGTCTCCCACGGGGGGCGTGGTCGTCAGCCCAGGCCTTGCTCTGCAGGGCGGCTGCGAGCGTCAGGCCCGCCTGGGTGCAGGGTGTGGGCTGAGCTGGGGTTGGGGGCCGCCTGCCACCGCTGGATGCTGGGCCCTGATCGCCTAAAGGGAGTGCTCCGCGTGCTGGTTGGCACACCCCAAGGCCATTTCCCTCACTGAAGCAGCTTTTCAAAGTGTTATCTGGCCCCAGGAATGTCGAGCTGAGGCGACAGGACACCAGCACTGGGCTAAGTTCTGGCACGGTGGTCAGCGCCCCTGCTGCCCAGCTCCCCCAGGGCCAGCGTCTCCTGCCATGGGCTTGCCCGGCCCGACACCCTGCTTTCAGGGTGGCTCTGAGCCAACACCGGATGTGGCTTCCATGGAGATGGCCCTGGGCGTTGCCAGCAGCCTGGGGATTGGCTGCGGGAGTCGCTTAGTGTCCCAAAGTCACCATTTCCTCCTAATCTGTGAGGGGACCCCTGTTCCTGACCCAAGCGGTGTCTGGCATGGCTATGGGACCCACCATGAAGGTGAAGTCCCCCTGCTTGCACCCCAGCTGCACACCCCCAACATGATGCCAGCACATAGGAGGAAGAGTCCCCAGCAGGCCCCTGCTCCAGGAACGTAACACTTTGGGGAGCGGTGGGGGACGGAGACCCCCCTAGGCCCCACTGGATGTAGTGCAGGCCCCAGGCCTGTGCTGCTGTGGAAGTGGCCCAGCAGACTCCTTGTCCTGGGCTGCAAGATGCTGCTCATCACGCTCAGGCCAGGGCTGGCAGGAGCACCAGTTGGCTAGGACCCCTGCCCTCGGTGCACCGGCCACAGCAAGCCACAGGGTGGCAGTGGGCGGACCAAGCCCCCAGCACTGGGGCCTGCCTGTCCCATTCAAGTCCAGTCTCCCACAGTGAGGCCCACCAAGAGGAGGGAATCAGCTGACCGGCCGTCCCCCAGCACCGGAAACACACACCCCTATGGCCATGGGCCTCGTGGAGAAGACCCAGGCACCCCACAGCCAGGGCCCTGTGGACAGGGCAGGGCCAGCCTCCAGGGGAGCCCAGTCAGGCCAGCCTGGAGCAGCGATGGCCCTGGGGAGCCAGTGCTGGGCAGCAGAGAGCAGAAGGCCTGGTAGACAGTGGCCTGCCTGGGCGGCGAGGCAGGGCCCCAGAGCACCGGGGCCCCCCTCCCTGGCTCTGCCCTGCTCCCTAACAGGGTGGTGGTTCTGGGGTCTCTTCCCTCTCGGTGTTTCACTCCAAAGGTGGGTGCGGACACGTGGGCTGTGCGGCTCAGACAGGCCAGCTCGGCTCCATTTCTCTGATGTGGCCACTGGGTTCTGGGCCCTGGGGTGGTGCTGGCCGCCTCTGGCTGACCTCCCGCTCTGCGCCCAGCACCCAAGGGTGAGGCCTCCCCACCTCAGCCCTCTGTGGGAACTGAGTGAGGGCGCTGGGCATCCACCACAGCCCCCCCTGCCCCTCAGCGCCGCGCGGGGCTCCCCCAGGCCCCCTGCTGCGCAGCGGGGCCTCTCCTCTCTGCCCACCTCCCGCGCCCCCACCGCGGCAGCAGGCCCGGGCGCCTGGCGCTCTGCCGGGCGTGGGCGAGCGAGCCCGCGGGAGCGGGGCAGAGGCGCTGTGTCCCCCCGGGGCCTCCCTCAGCTTCCCAGGACGGAGGCTGTTTCCAGCAGCGGGGAGAGGGGTGTTCGGGGTGGCTCTCTCTGGGGTTCCCGTGGCTGGGGAGGGCGAGGGACGCCAGCTCAGGCTGCGGGCTGGGGCGCTGCGGGGGCGAGGTGCCGGGGCGCGCCGGAGGCGGGTGCAGCCCCGCGCCCTCTGTGGGGTGAAGCTGCCACGCCGCTGTCCTCAGGGTCGGCGCCCGCAGGGGCCGCTCACGGCGCCCCCGAGGCCCGCGGAGCGCGTGGGCACCCGGGACAGCGAGGGGCTGCCGTCCCCGGGCGGGGCGGGGCGGGGCGCAGAGGAGGGCCGCCCCGAGGGGCCGCCCCGAGCGGACACAGCGAGGCCCCGAGGTTGCTGCCGGGCCCGCGCTTCGCCTCGCAGCTGCGCCCTGTCCGGGGCCGGCGGGCTCGGCGTCTCCAGGGTCCTGGCGCGGCCGGGCCGGCCCCGCCTCCGGGACGCTCCGCGCTCACGGCCCGCGGAGGGGAGGCGCGGGCGGGCGTTGGCACCGGCCCTGGGCGTCCGGCCCTCCCGCCGCGAGCGGCCAGCGCCTGGCGGCCAGCAGGGGGCGCCGCGGGAGCGCGGGAGCGCGGCCTCAGGTGGGGGCCCCGCCCCGCACCCCTTCGCCCTCGCGCAGGGGCTCGAGCGCGGCCTGGTCCCCCCAGGCCCGCTGCTTGGGCCGGAGGCGGAGGCTGGGCAGGGCCCAGGGCGGCCCAGCGCTGCCCGCCCGGACTCGCTGCCCCCGGCCCTCCCCCGCCCGGGGTGTGGGCGCGCAGGGCATGTGCGCGAGTCTTGTGTGTCTCTGGGTGTGTTGTGATGTCACCCCTGGGGGGGTGTCTCTGGGTGTGTGTGTCTCTAGGGTGTGTGTGTCTCTGGGTGTGTGTGTCTCTAGGGTGTGTGTGTCTCTGGGTGTGTGTGTCTCTGGGTGTGTGTGTCTCTAGGAGTGTGTGTCTCTAGGGTGTGTGTGTGTCTGGGTGTGTGTGTCTCTAGGTGTGTGTGTGTCTGGGTGTGTGTGTCTCTGGGTGTGTGTGTCTCTAGGAGTGTGTGTGTCTCTAGGGTGTGTGTGTGTCTGGGTGTGTGTGTCTCTGGGTGTGTGTGTCTCTAGGAGTGTGTGTGTCTCTAGGGTGTGTGTGTGTCTGGGTGTGTGTGTCTCTGGGGTATGTGTGTCTCTGGGTGTGTGTGTGTCTCTGGGTGTGTTGTCTTGGGTGTGTGTGTCTCTGGGGTGTGTGTATCTCTGGGTGTGTCTGTGTCTCTGGGGGGTGTGTGTGTGTGTCTGGGGGTGTTGTCTCTGGTGTGTCTGTGTGTGTTGTGATGTGTGTCATCCCTGAGGTGTCTGTGTGTGTGTGTGTGTGTGTGTCTCTGTGTGTGTTGTGATGTGTCATCCCTGGGGGTTGTGTGGTGATGGGTGTGGGTGTCTGTGGTGACGTGTCTGGGTGTGTCTGCGGGTCTGTGTCATCTGACCTGTCCACTCAGCATCCTCATGCTGTCCACGATGCGGGGGCCGGGGGGGCAGCTGCTCTGACCCAGTCCCCTCCCCCCCAGGGCCAGCGGACCCTCCAGCACACACCCGGGGCTGGGCCGGGGTGAGGGTCCCACCATGTCCCTCGGCGGTTCCTGTCGGGCTCTCAGACCGGAGGACGCCCAGTTCATCCACCAGAGCCTGGTGTCCGCCAGCCTCGCTGTGCCGGCCCCGGTGGCCCCTGCGGGTCCTGGGTGGCTCTGGAAAGGGCTGCTGTGGAGACAAGCCCCCTCAGGCCTTCAGAGCAGCGGCCACTCTGCTGACAGTCAGCAGAAAGCCCCGCTGCCTCGCTCCGAGGTCACATGGCCCGGCTGCCTGCACCAGAGGGTGACTCAGCTGCAGAAGCTCGGGCTGCACCCGCCCTCCCGGCCCTCCCCGCCTGCTTCACCCACGCGGCCACGGGCCTCTGCTTCCTGCCCGCCCAGCCTGAGGCCCCGGGGCATGGAGGGCCCCGAGGCCCAGCAGGGGTCAGTGCCCCGGGCTCTGGCTCAGTCAGCTCAGCCCACCCTCAGGGCGCTGGGCGATGTGTCCCCGGGGAGGCCCCGGGGAAGGTGGGGGATGAAGCTGAGGCTGGCGACCCCAGGGCCAGAGGCTACCAAGAGCCTCTAGTGGCCAGGCGCTCCCTGCAGAGCTGGGCCACAGGCCTGGCCAGCCTGACGGACACAGGGGGCAGTGAGAAAAGGGCTCTGACCCTGGTCTAGGCGGAGCCCTGGCACCTGCTGGGGAAGGGACAACTCAGCAGGGTGACGACGAGGCGATCAGCCCAGGGCGTCCAGGGAACGAGCTGGTGGGGCCTGCCTGATGTCTGCTCGCCTGCTGCGGGACTGTCCCTGGGACCTGGGGCCTCAGCCAGCCTGGACAGGGCCCCAGGGTTCTGGCCATCCTCGGGGAGGGCAGGCAGCATGTAAGCCAGAGCTGCCCCAGACCCCGCTGGTCCCGCCCGCCCTCCCTAGCTAGGGTCTGGGGCCCTGGTCCTGGCCCAGCTGGGCACATGGGCCAGCTGCTGTCTGGGGTGCTGGAGGCTCTGGGGCTCACACCCCAGCCCCTTCCTGCCCCCAGGGGCGCCCAAGGGCTGCTGGCAGTGGCCAGCTCTGCAGGATGGCAGGAGCCAAAGCGGCCCTTGCTCACACCAGGACGGGGCTCTTGCTGAGAGTCGCCCCTTCTGGCCAGTGCCGCAGCCCCGGGCCTCACCAGCCCGACACAGGAGAGCCCTGGGCTCCACGGCGCCCCCAAAACCTCCCATCAGTGGAGCTGCCTCCCCAGGGGGCCGGGCATGCCTGGGGGCCTTGGGTTGGGAGCTGGGAGCTGGCCACACGGACTCACGGCCACCAGCTGCAGCCCGGGCGCCACTGCTCACTGCTCACCTGAGACTGAGCCCCGCTGTGGACGAGCAGCCTGGGTGCTGGAAAGGGAGCCCACCGGCAGGAACCCGTCTGGGGAGCATGCAGGTTCTGGGGCCCAGGGGGCAGCCCCAGGTGAGGGGGACATCAAGTCTGCAGCTGGGAGCGGGCTCTCTCGGCAGGCTGCTGTGGGGCGCCCCTGCCTCTCCCAGCCGAGGCATCGCCAGGGGCCCCCGAGCCCGCGGAGCCGCAGCTGAGGGGCCACACCCCCCCAGGAGCAGGCCACCCGCTCGCCCCTGGCTGGTCCAGTAAGGCTGCCTGCAGGGCCAGCTGGGGTGGGCGGTGGCGGGGGACGCAGGAAGACCAGGACCCGCCGCAGAGGGTGCCCACCCGGGCAGCGAGCCGGGGCGCACACGTGAGGGAGCAGGGCAGGGGAGGTTTGGCGGGTTTTAAAGGCCTGTGCGCTGGGGCCGGGCGCCCTGTGGGCTCTGAAGTAGGAAAGGAAACCGCTGCCAGCGTCCGGGCCACTCTCCAGGGAGACCACACAGCTGTCTGTTGGGGTGTCCTGAGAAAGACGTGTCTCCTAACAGCCCTGCCCCGCGGGGTTGCTTCTGCACGCCCTGCACACCCCGATTCCTCTCAGCCAGGAGCAGAGAGCCCGGCAGCCACCCCCAAGCTGCCCTCCCGCTGCGCTGAGACTTGGCTGATGTTGGGAGCACGGGCTGGTGAGCAGGACACCAGCCTGCCCCGGTCCCAGCCCCAGGCCAAGAGGCCATTGGGCAGCCACGGCTTCCCGGTCAGGTCCTGGTTCAGGACAGGCAAGCCCCACGGAGGTGCCCCCACCCCAGGAACTGGAGGCGGGCGACTCGCAGGACTCCCCAGTGGCTACTGTCCTGGTCACGCCTCCCGAGGGGCCTTCTCTGCTCTGAGCTGCATTTCCCTGGAGCCCTGGGGTGAGCACACTCCCAGCCCTCAGTGCCCCAGTCTCTCAAGGCCAGCGTCCCTGCCCATGCCCCAGTCAGGCATGCCCCCTGGTGACCTCAGGGCCACTGCCGTCCCTCGCCCCCTAATGGCCACGCTGGGCTCGGAGGGCACCCTCCCGGCCGGCCGGCCCAAGCCGGGACTAAGGGGCAGCTGGACATCTCTGCCCAATGCCCAGCACAGTGACATCCTCCACGCTGTCCAGAGGCCTGTGCCTGCAGGCGCCGCCCTCCCCTGTGTGTGGACATGACCCTGGCCAGCCCAGCAGGCACCGCCCACAGCCATCCCTGGCCGCAGGGACAGTGTCCAGGGCCCGCCGACCCGGAGCCGGCCCCGCGGTGGGCAGGGCCTGAGCAGGAGCCCAGGCAGGCAGAGCCCGGCGGTCAGGCCCAGGGCCCTGACAGGACCCCCACGTGCCCGGCCAGCCTGCGCATCCCCCTTCCTGTCGCTGGGATGAGCCTGGCTCCTGAGCTTCCTGTGACAGTGCGGCTCCCGCACATCCGCCCTGAACTATTTCTGACTGATTTATGTATTTCTGATATGAGGAAGATATCAACTTCTGTTTTAGTCAGTTTTACAGGAAAGTGCCGCAGCCACTCAGCCCAGCAGCGTCCGGCCCTCCCTGGCGGGGGCGGGGGATTCTGAGGGCCCCAGCCGCTGCGGCCGGCACTGCCTCTTGAACAGGGTCTCTTGGGGCCACCAGGGGTGGGGTAGAGGCCCCAACAGCCCCCGGAGTCGCTTCCAAGGCCAGCCCCTGAGTGTGTGAGGGCCCAGCACAGCTGGGCCAGGCCGGTCTGCCTCCTGCCGTCTGCCCACTGGGGCTGGTCGTATGCCCCCGCCCTGGCTGCCCTCAGCCGCTACCCTGCCTACTGCTGGCCTCAGCCTCTCCCTGCGGGCCCAGGTGACCACCCCGACTCCCAGCTCCTCGCCGGCACGCCGCAAATACCACGGGAGGCCCCTGCACAGGGTGGGACCTGGGGTCAGCTGGGGCAGCCCAGACCCAGACAGTCAGGGGCTGAACAGAAGGACAACCCCATAGGGCCACCAGATGGCCTCCATGGAGGGCTGGTGCCCAGGGCCTCGGCTGGAGTGTCCACACCGTTGGCACCATGGGCCCACGCAGCGCAGAGGCCCCGGGAGAGCCGAGCTACGAGCGGGTCCAGGGGCAGCCGGGCAGCCAGGGCGCCGGGCCTGCTCGGGCAGGAGCGTGTCTGTCCCTGGCCTGTGCCCCCAGCTGGTCGAGCCCTGGCTCCTCCCAGAAGTCTGCAGCTGTCCTGGAGGGGGGCACCTCTCAGGCCGGCCGTGTGGAGGCGGTGGGCTGTCCTCCCCCCGGTCCACCCTCGTCTCTACAGGAAGACGTGGTGGGTGCCGGCCTGGGAATCGCTGGGCTGGACCCTGAAGCTGGACCCAGTCACGGGAAGGCAACCGTCCCCCACACACTGCAGTCCTTTCAGGGAACAGGACACGGAGGCCGACAGGGCGTTGACTGCAGCCGTGGCTGTAACCTGTGTGCTCCGGGCGCAAGATATTTAGGTAGAATGAGGGAAAGTGGTTCCACTCCGTCTCACCCCAGACCCAGGCTAGAGGCAAAAAGCACCTTACACAAGCACCAGGACCGCGCGGTCAGGAGGGGTGAAGCCAGGTCTGCGGACACGGACATTGCCCAGGCGCCCAGGGCCGCAGCCACAGAGCCGCCCCCCAGGTTGTGGGGGAGGACCGCGGGCACAGCTCTGAGTGGGCAACGCAGGGCAGAGGCCAGAGGCCGGGCAGGAGGCAGCGGTGCGGCCAGCGAGGAGGTGCCGTCGGGCCTGCCTGGGCGCTCGGAGCCTTTCCGGGAGCTGAACGTGGAGTGGACACGCAGCTGGAAAGGTGTCTGTGTAGGTGCTTAGGCAGCGCCGAGGACAGCTCTCCCGGGGCAACCAGAGCTGGGGCCCTGCGGCCTGGGCCCTCAAGGGCCATGTGAGCCAGAGGCCGGTGGTGACCCCCGGGGGCCACAGCCAACAGGCAGGGTGAGCACAGGGGCAGGTCCTGCCCTGCTCCCAGGCCCCACTGACCCCCCACCCCCACCCCCGCCACGGTTTCCATCCTGGTCCTCACCAAGGAGCCCGCACAGCCCCTCCCTCTGCCCCCGTCCAGCCAAGGCCAGGCCCGGTGTCCCTGCCTGGGGCCCTGCAGGGCTCCCCGGTCCCCCACCAGCAGTCCTTGTGGCTGGTTCCCTCAGGACCTGATGAGGTATGAAGGCCCAAAGAGGCAGCAGACACACCACCCAGCTGCGGGGCCAGGGGCTGGGGCGCCCAGCTCTGGGGTGAGGGTGGGTTGTGCCCTCAGCAGCGCTGCTCCCTGTGCCCGCCTCCCTCCCGGCTGCCAGGGCCCCCGTTCCTTCCGGCACAGCCCCTTCTCTCCTCGGGCTGCCCTGGAGTCCCCAGCGCCACCCCCACTCCCATCGGATGAGCTGGGGGGCTTCCGGCTCCGGCTGTAACCCACACCCACTATCAGCGTTATTTGATCCAGATGCTGTGGCTGTGCCTTGGGGCAGGGTCCTGCGGGGGTGGGGGCCGAGGAACCAGGAGAGAGCTGAGGGGGGGACCCCTTCCTGGGAAACTCAAGGGACTCGGGCCAGGTGCTTTCCCGCCCCGCCAGCCCTGAGGGTATGGGGGTGTGAGGGCGTGGGGTGCGAGGGCGTGGGGTGCGGGTGCAGGGCTGCTTGCTCCCTGCCTCTCCGGGCCCGGCTCCAGGCCTGAGGAGGGGCTTGGCCCCGCCACGTGCCCTGGGCCTGGGGTCAGCCCGGGAAGCTGAGAGGCTCTCAGGCACCCCTGGGGGCTCAGGGCCCATCGGAAGCTGCCCCCCAGCCCTGCCTCCTCCTCTCCTGGCTGCCCCCATGGGCGCTGCCTCCAGCTGGGACACCGGGCCGGCTGGTCTCTGCTCTGCTGGCCGCCCTGGGCTCCTGACTCACTCAGCATCAAGCCAGACCCCCGGGCAGGGCTGCACCCCACACCTCAGGCAGTGGGCCCCGTGCAGATGCCCCTCAATGGGGGTGTTCAAGAGGCCTTCCTCTGGGAGCCGCCAAGGGCAGGCGGCATTGGGCCTGGCCCAAACGTGGTTCTGGATATTTAAGAACAAAATATGGTTGAGGTTGGCGCGGCCGGAGCCGAGTTCCTCCAGCCGGGCCAGGGCTGCCTGTCCCGGCCGGGGTGTGCCTGCCGCGCAGAGCTGGGCCCCGGCCAAGAGACACAGCCCGTTTCCTCTGGGGGTGGAGACCGCAGGCCGGGCGGGGAGGACGGGCCCAGGGTGAGGGGGGGCGCCCTGGGCAGGGGCCGGGAGCAGCAGGGGTGCTGGGCTGAGAGCGGGTCTGGTCCCGGCCACCCTCCCGGGCCGCCCGACCTCTGCCGGCTCGCCGCACTCTCCCTCACGGGCCCGGGCTCCAGGCTGACCCTGCCCGCGGGCCCGGCGGCTACAGCGTGGCCCACAAAAGCCTGGCCCCAGACTCCGTCGGGGAGCAGGGAGCCGACACCCAGCTAGAGGCAAACCCGCCCGGCCCATCTCAGTTCCTGTCCCCAGACGGGGCTGCTCTGGGCTCCCAGTGCCGCAGCCCCTCCTGCTCCTCACAGCCCCGCCGCTCTGAGACCCACTGCCAGGCCCCCCTCAGCCCCCACGCTGCTGAAACGGGGTCTCCCCAGCCCGCCAGCCACCCTAGGGGCACAGCACCCCATCCATCAGCCATTCTCAGGCCTCCCCCAGGCAAGACCCTGGGGTCTTTCTGGGTGCAAGGTCACAAGGGGGGGCAGGGTCACCATGGGGGTGTGGTTACCACAGGGGCAGGGGGAGTGGGGTGACCACAGGGGAGGGGCAGGGTCACCAGGGGTGGCCAGCGGCCTTGAGACCCTTCGTGAGACCCTCCTGGGAGCACGAGGTCCAAGTCAGAGGGACAGGACCGGAGACCCTGGCCCCCCGACATGGGGCATCCCGGATGCCCCCATCTGCCTGGCCCCACTCGGAGGCCGCCCAAGGGGCAGCGTGGCCTGGCGGGCTGTGGGCAGGCCAGCTGCCCTCCACTGTCCCTCTCACTCCCGACTGCCCCGCCCAGGCGCAGAAGGGGAAGTGAGAGTGGGGGGCAGGCGGGGCTTCGGCGGTCTGGGCCGGACGACACCCCCGCCCGCGCGGCTTCCGGTGAGTGCACTCCTGGGGGGCCTGCGCCGCGCTCCCCTCGCCTGGCCTGGGCGTGGGCGCCGACGCACCCCAAGACGCGGCATCGGCCGAGCAGTCAGCTCACGTCACCCGGGCCGGCAGGGACAGTGGCCGCGCGGCCATTGCGCTCCCCAGCAGACGCCACCCGGCGGGGACAGCGAGGGCCGGGGCCACCGGGATGCCAGTTCTGCACACGCCCCCGCCCAGGCCCTCCCCGACGGCCGACCGCGGAGGACAGGGCGCCGAGGGTAGTGGGTGATGGACACACCACGACCCAGCCCCGCCCGCTGCCGTGGCCCCCGCCCAGCAGGGCAGCAACGGAGGCCGCGCGGGGCCCTGGCCTCAGCCTTCGTCAGCCCCCCGCCTGCCGGGCCCGCCGACCCCTGACTCCCAGCGGAGGGGACACAGAGAAGGTGACCTGCGTGTCCCCGCCAGCCTACCGGGAGACAGTGCCCCATGAGTGGGTGCTGTCCTCGGCCAGTGCCCCCCAGTTCCCTCCCCAACCATCGCCCAGGAGGCCCCGCCAGCAGGACTCTGGGCAGGCCGCTTCCGAGGGAGGCTGCGTCCCCGCCACGTCTGCCCCGTCCCTCCCCAGGCTGCGCTCCTGCTTTTTCCCGCCTTCCAGCCACACCTCCCAGCCCGCCTGTGTCCGCGCCTGCCCGCGCCTGCGGTCAGCTGTGAGACAGACAACAAAGCCCTCCGGCCAGCAGGACCAGGTTCCAGCCGCGCATCACACTCACTCCTCACCCGCCTCTGCTTTGCTCTGACACCAGGGTGTGAGGCCTGCGGCCGCAGCCAGCCCAGCACCCCAGCAACCCGTGCTGGCCGCCAGTGAGCTCTGGGCTCCAGGAGGCCGCTGCCGTGGAGACAGCTGCGGCCATGCGGTTGCCACGGCAGCGGGCGGCGCCGGGTCGCAGCAACATCTCACCTCTCCCACTTGCCCAACTGCTGGTTTCGTTTGCACAGAAGTTCTGCACCGAGCCCCTGGCCTGGCTCCAGGGCAGGCCCTGCCAGCCTCTGTCCAGCTCCAGCCACCGCCCAATGCAGAAGGGTCCAGCACTGGGCTGTGGGTAGAGGAGGCTCTGATCAGGAAGACCCTGGACTCCTCGGGCAGTGACCTGAGGTGCTGCGAGGCTTCGTCCAGGAAGAAAGAGGACAAGAGGCTGCAAGATCCACCCAGTCCCCCGAGCCTGTCCAGCACCACCCACACTTGACCCCCCATACCCACCACCAGCCCACCGCGCCCCCACAGCATCCCCAAACCTCCCAAATGGCCTCCCCCCGGCCACAGAACCCCTCTGGCCACCTGGTAGCCCACGCCCTGACCACAAGGTGCCCCACCGCCCCCGAGCGGCAGCGCCCAGGGCTCAGTTGGCCCCTCCTGGCCACGTGGCCAAGGCCCTCCCAGTCTCCACAGGCCCAGGAGGTCAAGCTCGTCCAGGGCCGTCAGCCCGGCGCTGCCCCGCGGCCACTCACCGACAGAAGACACGGGGCGGCCGCCGCCCGCCTCTGGACCCAGGTGGCCGCGGCTCTCTGGGCACGGTCCCGGCGCTGCAGCGGGTGCCGGGGGCCGCGGAGGGCACCGGCCGGAGGGCACCGCCCAGCACCGCCCGCGGGGGCCAGCGCGACCCTCTCCCGCCGACCTCGCGGCCCCTCGGCCGCCCCGACGACCCCGCCCCACGGGGCCCGCCCCCCCGCCGGCCCCGCCCCCGCCGTGGCCCCGCCCCTCCCGACTGGCCCCGCCCCGCCGGGCCCCGCCTCCCCCAGGTGCCAAAGGGCGTGGGCGCACCCAGGTCACGGCGCCCCACGCTCTCCGGGGTCCGGCCACGCGCAACCGCCGCCCCGCGGACGCCACGCCCCTCCCCGCGCGGCCGCCCGCGCGCCCCCTGCCCCGGCCCGACGGCGCCCCCGCGGGGGTCGGGGCTGGCCGGGGCTGGCCGGGCGTGCGGCGCGTCCACGCGGGCGCGCAGACCCTCCCGCGCGGGGCGCACCCGGCGGCCCACGCGGGTCACCGGCGCCTGCGGGAGCGCCCCTGGGGCGCCTGGTCTCAGGGAGGTGGGGGGGCACGCACCCCCGAGCCGGCGGGGTGGGGCCGGAGCCGCGTGAATGAGCCTCTGTGCCCGCCCCCGCGCGGCCCGCGCCAGGACGCCGGACGGTGACCGGCCGCAGCCCCCGCGCTGTCCCCCGGGGCGGCCGCCAGACCCGGCGCTTCAAAGCGCGCGGCCGGCAGGGCGCGGGCGGCCGCCTCTGGGCCCGAAGCCACGGCCGGGCCCGGGCTGCCAGCGGCGGGGGGGCGGGGGGGGGGCAGGGGCTGTCGCGGGGACCTCACGGCCAGCGTAGAGGACAGAGGCCCCTGGGACGCCCAGGCCCTCAGCCGGCCATGGCCAGTCCCTCCGCACACGTGGGACACGGGCATGTGGGCACGCGCGGGCACACGCACAGCTCAGCAGCCTGGAGCAGGGCCCGGCCTCCCCGTGCCTGCCCCTCGCGGCGCCGCCGGCCTCTGCCACCCTCAGCAGGGCCCTTCCAGCGGACACCCGCGCGTCGCCAGCTCTGGCGGCGCCGGAACCGCTGCCCCGCAGGCCTGCCCCTGAGCCAGCCCCAGACCCCTGCTCCCAGGCACACTCTCGGCGGCCAGGCTCTGCCAGAGCCCCACCAGCTTCCTGCATTCCTGGGCCCTGACACCACCCCCGGCCAGATGTGAGCGGCCAGGGCTCCCCGCCCCTCCCCTCCACGGCCGGCGCGCTGGGGCGCAGGCGCGCTGGGGTTCCCTCCCGCAGCTGAGCCCGCGGGGAACTGCTGCGTCCTCAGGGCGGGAGGGCAGCAGGTGACCACAGGGCTCCCCGCGGCTCGTCCAGCTGACTCCAGCCACCGAGGCGCCTGGACCTGGCCCCCTGGAGGGGCCGGGGAGCCACATGGTGGGGGCCCGGGAGCCTCCTGTCTGGCTGTGAGCCCCCCAGACAGCACCACAGGGCCCTGGGGGGAACTGGGCCGAGGCCCCTATCCCGGAGAGGGTTGGCCCCTCTGTGACCTCCAGCCCCTGCCTCTCCAGAGCTGTGGCCTGGGGGCTCTTGGGTCCCTGCCCAAGACTCATGCGGACGCCCCCATTCTGCTGGCAGCATTGCAGCTTGTGCCTCTTTCTGGGGTCATCTTGCCCCTCGGCATTCTGAACTCTGGGGACATCACTCTTGGGCTCCAGGACACCACTGGGGGGCACGGGGCAGGACCTGCTGTACCCCGGCCCCGGGCCTGGGCAGGCTGAGTGGCACAGGACACGCTGTGAGGAGTCCAGGCCCTCGCAGGGGTCTCTACCCCCGGGGGACAGGCCTCGGCTTCCCGTGCATGCTCTGCCCGGGCAGCCCTTCCTCCCAGCCCCTCCAGGGAGTGGCCGGAGCTGGACCCTGCGGGCAGCTGGGGCCGTCCTCTCCTCCAGGCCAGCTCATCCTGTCCCACGAGCTGGGGAGCCCCAGAGTTGCTGGCCAGCTCAGGGCCTCAGGACAAGGAACAGTCACACAGCCCTGCGCCGGCGGCCCCGGCACCTGCGGCTCTGAGGGCTGTTCCCTGCCTCTGACTTGCCTCCGCTTCCGCCTCAGAGCCCGCAGGCCCCTCCTCCCTGGCTTCAAGCCCACAGACCCCCAGGCTGTGGCTCGGCCCGAGCGAGCGGGGTCAGCGGGCTGCAGAGCACCCCCGCCCCGCTGGAGCGTCTGGCCCAGGTCCACCAGCTGGGGCCGGACAGCTCGGGGGCAGAGCGTCTCTGTGGCCCCTCCTGCGTGGCCTGCCTCCTGGCTGGGGCCATGCTCCCTGGCCAGAGCTGACCACTGCAAGACTCGCATTGCACTGGACCTGGGGTCACGTGGGGGACAGGAGCCCCCAACTGGGTGGGCGGGTGAGAGGCAGGGCTGCAGGGCGGCGAGCAGGGGTCTGCTCCCCTGCAACCCTCTTGCCATGCCGAGGCACCTGCCCCCCTCTCTGCCCCTCTCCTGGGTGGGTAGAGACAGCCCTTGGCAGTCAGGGGCCCTGGAGGAGCAGTGACCGCCTGGGCTAGGGCCAGCAGTGGGGCCAAGCAGGCGCCTTCATCTCTGGTGTCGGTGCTAGCGCAAGTGGGTATCGGGCCGTGGGGCCAGCAGGGCAGGAGAAGCAGTGGTGTCCAGGAAGGCTTCTGTGTGGGCACAGAGGGCGGCTGCCCTGGGAGGGCTGGGGCAGGGCCCGCGAGGCTGCTCCCACAGGCCCTTGTGGCCTGGACGCAGACCTGAAGGGCCCGGAGGGGCAGCCTTGCGAGGAGCCAGGACTGGTTGTTACTTCAGCCTTCTCTTCCTCCTGACAGACGGTGCCAGGGATGTGCGCGCCTGGGCAAGCATGGTCCAGCCGCTGTGGCCACCCTCACGGATCCAACTCAACCTGGGTGTCGTCACAGACCCCTGCTGCCTGGGCTGCCCCGACACCCCTGCAGGGTCCTGCCGGCCACCTGCCCAGGCCTGCGGTCAGAGGAAGGACGTGCCGTGCCGGGGCCAGTGACCCCAGCCACACTGACCACAGCCCAGGGGCTTTCAGGAGGGACAAGGCCCTGCCCTCCTCCCCCCAGGGAGAAACCCTGGGGTGGGAGGGACCCTGGGGAGGGAGGTGTCCTGGGGAAGGGGAAGGGCACTGGGGGGGGGGCTGGGGGAGGGGCCAAAACCCAGGCTGCGCCCCAGCCGGCCTGTCCAGTATCACTCCAGGGTCCACCGCTGGGCCCCTAAGGCCCAGCTGAGACCCTGTGGGGACCGCTGGTGAGTGGCCCCTTCTGGGCTGGGTATCCCAAGTCCGAGCCCAGCCCCCGCCCCCACAGCAGAGCAGGAGAGGTCTTGACTTTCCTCCTGCCCCAGCTGCCCGGCCCACACGGAGCAGGGAGGGTGGCCTGAGGCTTGGAGTGTGGGGCGCCCCGAGGCGCAGGTACAGGCAGAGCCCAGCCAGGAACAGGCCTGAGCATGTCCGCAGACAGGACAGCAGCAGGGGCACACCTGGGACCTTCGGGGTCGCCAGGGGAGGCGGGATCTGGACAGAACAGGAGCTGCAGGTGGGCCCAGGGGGCCAGTGGGCGCCACCCACAGAGGCGAAAGCAGGAGCTGCCCTCCCCTTAAGTAGGTGCAGAGGGTGACTCAGGACAGGTGACCCCAGGTGTGGGCAGGTGCGTCCCAGATGGAAACACCTGGAGCCAGAGATGGCCTCAGGCTGGGAGGACCCCACCCCCAGTGCCAGGGGTAGTGCAGGCCTGAGGGCTTCTCCTGCCCTGCTGGCCTTGCAGACCGAGGCTCCTTCCGGCAGCACAAGGCCTGGTGCGGCGTGGGGGCCCGTCAGGGGGAAGGGGTGGCGGTGGGGGGGCTCGGCACCCCTCAGCCTCCAGCAAGACATTGGGTGCCCACGGCGGCCCTACAGAACACTGACCAGGCACGGGGCCTCTGGCGTCCTCAGGCCTGGTGCGCGCTTCCCCAGGATGGACACACAGGGCAGGAGGTTGGCCCCCACCCTGCCCTCCCCACAGTGGCCGGAGCTGTGCCCCACCAGGCTCCTCACAGGACAGCACCTGCGCAGGCCCGGAGCAGCCCGCCCACCCGCCCGCCACGGGTCAGGGTCCTGAGCCCCGCAGAACTCAGACCACGCAGCGCCGCCCCAACTGCCTCGACCCTTCCTGACCCTCCACATGGGTGGCGGACACTGCCTGCGCCTGACAGCAGCCCTGGGCCTGCTGTGGCCCCAACCCCCGAGGGCCGCCAGCCCGAAACTGGAGCCAGCGCCTGGTCGTGCGGCACCTGCCCACAGACCCACCTGCCGGCGCACCTGAGCCGGCACACCTGAGCCAGGACACCTGAGCCAGCACACCTGAGCGGCACACGACTCCCCCCTGTGGCCACACGCTGGTCTTCAGCACCCGCTGGTCAGGATCCCTGAGTGCTCACTCCCTGTCTGCTCTGCAGTCAGGAGGCGGCGCTCGGCGCACCAGACGCCTTGCGGGGGTGGGCGCCCCCAGGCCAGACCAGCCGGAAGTCTGGGTGCGAACTTGTTTGGAAATTGGGTCCTGGTGGGCAGAGTCGTCCTGGGTCGGGGCTAACCCAGGAGCAGGGTCCCCAGGGAGGGGACCGGGCACACTGGCAGATCATGTGACGCTGAGGGGTTGGCGAGCAGGCGGGGAGGGGAGGCCCCTGCCAGCTTCCAGACAGCCGCAACACCTGGGCCTTGGCCCTCAGGCCTCTAGACACAGATGGAGCCCTCTGGGGCACAGAGGCTCAATGTGTGGGTGTTGCAGGGCCGCCAAGGACACCTGCTCGTCCTCCGGGGCTCTGGGGAGCCCTGGCCTCGCAGCGGCTCAGGCGTTCAGGGCGGCCAGTGTCCGAGGGCGGGCACCACGGGACAGGAGGAACAGGGAGCGTCTGGGGGCTGGGCGGGAGCCTGGGTGCGGGTCTCAATCTCCGGAGGGGCCGTGGGCCTGGAACCAGGGATCGCACATTGCAAACCAGGCCTGGAGAAGACACGGAGTATTTATGGATCCCTGCCCTAGAGATGGCCCTGGGGCAGCCCGGGCCGGCTCACCACACGGGGGCATTTCCTGTGGACACTTCTTTTTAAAAAAAATATAATAACTTAGTTAGCATTTTACATGCGGCCAAGCAAAGGCAGGGCGCCCTGGGCCACGTGGCCCTGGGGTCAGGTGCCCGCGAGGGCGGCCGGGCCCACGTCCTCAGACCCCACCTGGCAGGGGTTCAGTGCCCGCTGCTCTGCGTCCCTGTATGCCCGCTGGAAGTCCTGGAAGCGGGGCGCACAGCCCAGCTGGGCCTCCCCAAAGTGCATGTGTCCGGTGAAGAGGAACTCGCCGGGACCTGGCCGCACCCCGCACCGCAGCAGTGTGCTCACTCGGCCCCGCCAGCCGCCCTCAGGCGCCGGCCGGAAGACGCGGCTCTTCTGCCGGTATACCCGGCTCACTCGCAGGTGGATGGCCGAGGCCTGCCGCTCCGGCTCATGGGACACGTCCTGGATGGCGCCGCGCACGACTGTGGGGGGGAAGGAGGGATGAGGGGTGGGTGAGGGGGCCGCCCACCCCACTCCCCGCCCGCCTGTGCCCAGAGCCAGCCACATGCCCACTGGCCAGCAGGAGCCACCCTGGACCTGGGGGACCACGCAGCAGAGCCCGGGTCCACCGCTCCTCCCTCCAGGCTGTGCCCACCCAAGCCCTGCCCAGGCCTGGCCCTCCCAGCCAGCACCTCCCAGGGCCAGTCCCAAGTCCACCACCAAGGGCACGAGCTGCAGGCAGGCAGGCCGGTGGCTAGCGGTCACTCACCAAAGTCGCTGGTGCAGGCAGCCAGCAGCACCTCTGCATCGCTGCAAGGTCGGCAGGCGGCTGTGAGAGGGCAGGGTGGTCAGCAGCCCACGCAGGACCCGGTGGCTGCCATGGGCACTGCCCGTCCTTGCTGCCCACCCCTCTCTGCCTCGTGGCCAGGTGCGGGGGACGGGACAGTAGATGGGCTAGGGGCAGGTTGCATCCAGCCGATTCAGGGGACACCTGGGTGCACCCCAGAGTGTCCCTCACCAGGCCAGGCTACCTGCACACCCCCGACCCGGGTCCCACCACCCCACGGGGCCACAGTGGTGCCACCCACCCTCCTGCTGAGGCCGTGGGGCCTCCAGCTGACCAGCAGGTGCAGAGGGGCCTGGCCTTGGGCTCCAAACGCCCTTTGTAACACCCTTCACAGTCAACCCAGCTCTCAGCATCCCCAGAGGGCCCGGGGCTTTCCGCAGCCCAGCTGCCTCCCGTGAGGGCCTGCACCTCTGAGGGCTCGGCTGCGCTGGCGGAGCGAGAGCAGCCTTCCTGCCAGCCCCCACGTCCACACCCGAGCCTCTGTTGCACCTGCTCTATGTTTCCCAGTTTGGCGCGAATCCCCAGACGCCACAGGCGTGAGCATGCCCCGCCTCACCTGACTGCCCCCCGCCAGGCTGCCCACCGCCAGGCTCAGGGTGGCCACCCCAGGCGGGTGCAGTCCCTGCTGGGCAGAGCAGGGTCCTCGCAGGCCTGGGGAGCGTGCCCCGAGGCTGCGTCCTGCCCGGAGGAGGGCGCGTCCCAGCTTGGCTGAGCAAGCGCCTGACTCACACCCGCCCACCGCGGCCGCGTCTGACGCGGAACAGAGCCACGGAGCAGGACAGGCCTGTCGAGGCCCGGAGCCAGCCCGGCCCAGGCCGGCGGCCGGCGCCTCCCACCGGCCTGCCCCGTGCCTGCCCCCACGGGGTCCTCGGAGGGTCACGAGTCGGCTGGGGAGGGGCACAGGGTCCCCAGAGGGGGCTTCCTGCCCGGCCACATGCCAGGGGTGGGTGGGGAGGGCCTGTCCCAAGGTGAGGGGGCATCTGGAGATCCCGCACGGGGCTGGCGGGGCGAGAAGCCGTGAGCCCCAGACCCGCGGGGTGCAGCGCCATGACAAGCCCGCCGGCCCGGCCAGCCCACCTTGGAGGGCGGTCAGCGCACAGGCCAGGCGAGCCGTCCGCCGACCCCGAGGCTTGCGTCCCGGATCTGAGCTTCAGGAGCTGCGAAGCTACGGAAACAAACCCTGATGGGCTGGGGCCCCGGGCAGGGGCTGGGGTCTCAGATGAGCCCTGGGGGTGCACAGGAGACGGGAGAGGGGCCAGTCAGGGAGCGGGGGACAGCATGTCCCCAGCCCGGCAGGGGCCTGCAGTGGTGCGTCCAGACCTGCCAGGTGAGCGGGAGGTGGAGGGCGCCGTGTTGACCGGCAGCCAGGAGACAGGGCAGGGGGATGCAGGCCGTGGAGCGAGGCCCAGCTGCCCAAGGCCCACGGCCGCGCTGCCCCGAGGTGACCCCATGGGAGCTCGGATTCAACAGTCGTCCCCTGCGCCTGGCCTCACCCTCCCTCCCTCTTCCTGGCCAGGAAGTCAGGGAGCCACACCCTCCCTCGAGCCAGGGCGGACGCCAGGGCCACGCTGGGCAGAGGAGCCGCCAGGGCAGGCCCCCAAGCGCCACCCACAGGGCAAGGAGCTCTCCCTGTCACTCCTACCCTGGCCACTCGGCCCCATCAGGCGGGGCTGCCCCCAAGCTCTCAGGTGACAGAGGGGATCCGCAGAGGGGCTCTGAGGTCTCCAGGCAGGAGGGGAGGCCTGTGGGGCCCAGGTCCTCCCAGCGCCTCACTGGCCCGAGCAGCAGAGCGAGGAGGCCCTGTTCTGGGGGCCTAGCTGTGGGTCCAACGGCCGCCCCAACCCCAACCCAGAGTATGGGAGGGGCCGGGCGGGCCCCACTCCAGCTGGGAGAGAACCCCGCAGAAGGACTGCACCCCAAACTGCACAGCCGCCTTGCTGGCCGCACCCGTGTGCCGTCCCCATGGCCCAGCTGGTGCCCACATTCCTGGATGTGCCGGGCCGGGAGGAGCCACTGGCCGCCTGGGCTGACCTCAGCAGGGGTGGCCAGGGCTTTGCCCATGGCCCAGCGGCATCTGGCCACTTCCTGCCACCCCAGCCTCCCACCGGGGAGCAGCTGCCCTGGCCTCTCTCGGCATTGGTGCTGCTGGCGCATGTGTGCCGAGACTGGACGTGAGGCCAGCAGCCCAGCGCCCCACACCAGCCGGCCGCAGCCACGGACTATGTCCTCTCGAGATAGCACAGGCCAAAACCAAAGCCTCATCCCCAAGGGCGGGGGATGGTGGCCATCTAGCCCCAGGACAAGCCTCGGGCCTCCAGCCCCAGCAGGGGTGGGAGCCAACTCTGCCCGCCAGGGGCACCGGAGGCTGGGAGGAGGGGACAGTCCCCTGTGTGCGGCCGTCCGGGCACCACCACAGCCCCAGACTGCGCCAGCACTTGGGCGTGGGGGCGCGGGGCACCTCAGAACCCAGCCCCTCCAGCCTCCCATCCCACGCAGGCCAGCTCCCATGCTCACCGGAAGGCGCGTGCAGGTGGGAGCCAGCGCGGTGGCCCGTCAGCTCGTACTGGAAGCCGGTGGCCCTGCGGCTGATGTCCAGCTGCGGAGTGGCCTCCACGAACAGGCCGCCCTGCTCGAAGGGGAAGCACCGCACCTGGCCAGGCCCGGGCTCCCCGTCCCGCACCAGCAGCTTCAGTTCTCCAGTTTTTTCCAAATAAATATTGGCCCCCGAGGCGTCCTGGAGAGGCTTGACGCACAGCGTCAGGGGCCGGAGCGGGGACAGGGTGTTGGGCCGCAGGTTGACGATGAGCGCGCCGGTGGGGTACATCCACTCCACGGCGCCCGCGGCGCAGCGCAGGTACACCTGCTCCACCTCCTTCCTGTGCGCCTCGTGCGTCAGTCCGCTGCGGGGGAGGGACAGGGTCAGCAGGCGCCCCGCCCCAGGCCAAGGCCCCGCCCCCACCCCAAGGGGCCCCTGCCACCATCCCGCAGGAGGCCGGCCACCGCCATGTCTCCTGCAGCTCGGGGCCACCTCCGGGAACTGGTGGCCACCCAGCATCGGGCAACAGTAACCCCACACATCTCCCCACAGGCTCCCCCAGCACACCTGCTGCAGGACTCCAGGGCTGCAGGCCGGCAGCTGACCCCTCCCTCCAAGCCCAGTGCCTGCACCCCTGGCCTAAGGCGCACGAAGTGGGGAGACGGGGGAGAGGTGACAGCAGAGAACAGGGCTCTCCTGCATCAGCCCAGCAACAGCAGGGGCAGTGGAGGGAAGGGTGACCCCAGCGCCTGGCCCCCTGCAAGAGCAGACTGCTGGCTGCAAGGGTGCCCTACTGAGTCCGGGCAGGATGGGGTGCCGGCCCAGCCCATCGCCAAGACACCACTCTCTCTCCTGAGAGGCCACGTGGCTTCTCTCTGCTGACCACACTTTTTAAAATAAACTCAAGCATTATCACGGCCAGCCTGGGGTGGCGGGGAGGGTCCGCAGGCAGCGGGGGCCTGCAGGAAGCCGCGCTCTCAAGTCCGCGCGAGCCTCACTGCTGTTGTGCTCCACTGGCTGCTGGGCGCTGGCCGGGTGGGGCAGGCCCGGGACGTGGCTGGTGTTGTGTAGACAAGGCAGAGCCCCGAGGCCGGCCGGCGGGGACACACTGCAGCCCCGGCACCCGCACCAGAGCCCGCAGCCAGCCAGCTTTCCCGCATGGGGTCTGGTTCTGATCGGGGGCTCAGACAGGTTCCCCCACATTCTTGGGATTTTTATGTGGCATGAACAATGCCGCATTGAGTGTCCAGCCAGCCGAGGGAGCCCAGTGACCGCCACGGGGAGAGGCCCATGTCCTCGGCCCAAAAGCCTCACTGCCTGTGGATAGCCAGTGGCAGACCAGGGCTGCAGTCCGCCCGCAGGTCACCCACCGCAGGCCAAACCCAAGGGCCAAAGCCAGGGGACGCTCACAGGCCCCGTGAGGCTGGGGCAGCACCAGCCGGCGCGTGTGGGGTCAGGTCACGGGCGAGGGGCTGACCGCGCCATCATCGCCCACTGGACACAGCCAGGCTAGTCTGCCCCGGGCGCCCGGCCCGGCCCCAAGGGCCAGTGGGGGACCTGCCCCGTATCCAGGCACCGGCCCTCAACTTTCCCCAAAACCCCTCCTGTCCGAGGGATCACCTCCCTCCCGGCAACCCTGGGGTAGGGGAGCCACATGATAGGCCGTGCACCCCTCACTGAGTGGCCTTCATCAGGCAGCTCGCACCCCACCTGGTGGGCCAGAGGGAGCCCCATGGGCACAGGCGGGCACCCCACAGCCTCCCAGGATGGAGACCTGAGTGCGCACAGTGGCCCCTCACCCGCACGATGCCCATGGCGTCCCCGGGTCCAGGTACAGGGTGAAGGCCCACGTGGGCCCAGGCCCACCACCTCCCCTCCCCCAGCACCGCGGGGCCCACAGGACGTCAGGCCTCACGGCCTGCCCAGAAGGACCCCAGAGAATCCAGCCTGCAGCAGCCCTCTGGGTCTCCAGCACCTGCGGGCAGGAGGAAGGCCAGAGCCACCAGAGAAGCCAGCACTGCACCCCCGATGGTCAGCGTGGGGCGTCCCCGACATTCCCAAGAAATGCGGGAGGATGAGGCAGGACACAGCTCCACGTGGACCAGTGGGGCCCGGGTGGTGAGAGCTCGGCTTCCGCAGGGGGAGCGTCCAGTGGCGGCTCCAGGCAGACACTCCTGGAGCAGCCTGACGGGCAGAGGGCAGGGCATCCACCTCGGGGCCTTGGAAGGGTGGGTGGCTCCTGCCCACGTCACCAAGAGGAAGTGACAGCCGCTTGTTCGCCCCGTCAGGAAGCCCTCGATGGACCCTGGGAGCCACAGGCCCTGTGGCCAAGCCCCCGCGCAGGTGCAGCAGGTGCGGCCCTGCCCCGCCCCGCCCGGCCCGGCCCTGCCACAGCGGGAGTCCATGGTCCGCCTTTATGGCCACGGCCTGATAAAGCCCGTCCCAGGCCCACTTCGCTGCTTGGAAACTCAGGAGCACGTCCTGGCGCATCACATGCGCCGGCGCTATGGAGAGCCGCTCCCCCGACCGGCACAGTCGGCTGCACAGCGGCAGCCAGGCCCACCGCCACCCCGCCAGCTCCGTCGGCTGCTCCAGACACGGGCTGAAAAGTGGGGGGCAGTGCCGCCAGGCAGAGGGGGCTGCTCTGGGAACACGGCCCCGACTCCTCTCCGGACCCCACCCCAAGCTCCCCCGCCCTGCAGCCAGGCCTGCCTTTGGGCTAAGCGGGAGAGGACTGGAGGGAGCCCACGACCGAGGGCGCGCCGGCAGTCCTGAGGGTGCACAGGCACCCTGCTTCTCCTGGCAGGGACAGGAGGGAAAGGAACTCCTCCTGCTGCAAACACCTGCCTGGTCCGGCTGGAGAGCCCTGACCGGCTCTCCGTCCGGCGGAGACGCAGGCTCCCAGGCCAGGACTGGGTTTCTGTTTTTAATCGGCAGAGGCAGGACACCCCAAGGCTAGTGTGGGGGTGCGATGACTCGTCCGGCAGAGGCTGTGGGGCGGGGATCGTAGTTCGCAGCAGGGGAAAGGGCAGGCCAGGAGTGTGTCAGCCGGGGCTCGCGGCCAGCTCCGCTCTGGGGCTGCCCCCCCTGCAATCTCAGTTCCTCTACCCTGCTCTGGGGGGGCAGGCGGGCACCTCCCCATGCAGGGCCCGCAGGCTCTTCTAAGGGGGCGGGAAGGGGGCGTGGGGCGCGAGGCCGGTGCCCACAGAGCACTGGGGCTGCCAGTCCCCCGGAGGGCGCTGCCCGCTGCGGGGCCACCCTCTGGGGAGGGCACCAGGGGACCCCGCGAGGCCCGGCGCGAGGTGCCCGGAGCCTCCGGCCAAGGGGCTGGGCGAGGCCCGCTCCGGGCACCCCGACGCCCAGGCCCGGCCGGCCGCAGCCACGAGGCGTCGCCCCGCAAACGCGGGCTCCGCGGCGGCCCCGGCGCAAGACCGGCCCCGCGGAGGCGCGCGCAGGCCCGGGCCGCCCTCCCGCCGGGCCGCGCCCTGGCCTCGCCCGCGCCCCGGAGCTCCTCGCCCGTCCCTGGCCGGCGACAGCCCCGGGGCCGCGGGCGGCGGGGCGGGGGTCGCGGCCCGCGCTCCCCAAGGGCGGCCCGACCTTCCCCGCGGGGCGCAGGTGTCGCCGGCCGGGCGCCCGCAGAGGCCGCTCGCCCCAGGTCGCCGCCGCCGGGCTCGGGGGACCCTTCCCGCTCGCGGCCGCGCCGCCCGCAGGGCCCGAGGCCGGCGCCGACCCGCGGGCGCCCCAGCGCGGCCGGCCGGGCGGGCGGCGAGGGACCCGGGGGCCGCGCGGGTGTGGGCGGCCGGGCGTCCCCGCGCGCCGGGCCGGGCCGGGCCGGGCCGGGCCGGGCCGCCGCGGGCTCTTTTGTTCTCAGGCCGGAGCCGGGCCGGAGAGCGCGCCCCGCCGGTGCCGGCTCCGCGCCGCGGCCCCGCGGGCCGGAGGGAGGCGCGAGGCGGGGGGCGCGCGCGGACTCACCTCCCGCGCCAGCTGCAGCGGTCGCTGGAGTACTGGGCGCCCGCGCCGGCCAGCAGCGCGGCCAGCAGCAGCAGCAGCGGCAGCAGCGGCGGCGGCGGGCCGGGGCCTGGGGCGGGGGGCCGCGGCCGCAGCTGCCCCGCGCGTGCCCCGGCCGCCCGCGCCGCGCCCCGCATGCCCGGCCGGCTCGGCTCGGCTCCCGCTCGGCTCGGCCGCCGCCCGCGGCCGCGCGCCCGGAGACGCTCGCCCCGGCGCGGCCGGCGGGCCGGGCTCCGCTCCAGGCGGGTCACGGCGCGCGCCCCTCGCGCGCCCGGCGCGGCCGCCCGCCCATCCCCGCCGGCCCGGGCGCCCGAGCCGCTCGAGCCCCGGGAGCGCGCGGCCCCGACCCGCGTGGAGCCCCGCGTGGAGCCCCGCGCCGCAGCCCAGCCGCGTCTGGAGTTGCAAGTCCGCGGTCGGCGTCCCGGCACAGCTGGGGGGCGGGCCCGCCGGCGCCCCGCCCCGGCCCGGCCCGCCCCGGCCCGCCCCCGCGCCCCCGCCGCCCCGCGCCCCCGCCCCGCGCGCCCCGCCCCGCGCGCCCCGCCGGCGCTGGGCCGCCGTGGAGGGGCGGGGGCGCGCGAAAGGCCGGAGGAGTCAGGCCGGACCACGGAGTCGGGGGCGGGAGGGGCGGGGGCGCGGGGGAGAAGGGGGGGCGCGGGGGACGAAACTGAGACCCGGGCCGAGCGCCTGGCGGCCGGTGCCACGTCTAAGCCCTCGCGGCCTGCGGCCCCTCCCGGCCAGGCGCCCGCGGTGCCGGCTCTGAGCCCCCAGCCTGGGCGCCAGCGTGTCCTGCGCCTGCTCCCCGCGGCCGGGCCTGCTCCCCGCAGGTTCGGCGGGGTCCGGTTCTGCTGAGCGGAGACCCTGCTGTGGCTGATGGTGTAGCCAAGTGGCGGCCGGTGCGCCCTGGACACCGCCCGAGTACAGGAAGGCCCCGGCCGGCACCCTCCTGCGGGCAGCGCCGCCCCTGCGGCCGGCCGGGCCTCGGGACAGTGCAGACCGGCCGCTGTGCTCTCCGGCCGATCGCCTTTAACGAGGCAAACCGCCCCCCATACTGCAAACGCCCTCGGAGACCCCAGGACCCAGCTGCCGAGGCTGAGGGCTCAGCCAACACCCAGAGGGGCACGGCAGCCCGGCCCCGGGGCAGCGTCTCCTGGCCCGGTGCCCCCGAGAGGAGGGCGAGGGCCTTCCGGGCAGCACCACGGCCGTCCAGGCCCTGCTCCAGCCCAGACACACTCCAGGAGCAATGTCGCTGCCCCCGGGGCTCCCTCACAGTGATGTGCAGGCCGCAGCTCCTCAGCTGGCCGGGGGTGGGGTGACCACACTGGGCAGGCTGGAGGTGCAGGGCCCAGCATGGCCAGCACAGGCCTGGGAGGGGGAGGCGGGCCTCGGGCTGCCAGGCGAGGATGCCGGCTCACCCTGGAAGGAGTCCGCCTGGCCCTAGGACTGAGCAGGCCTGTCCATCCCCAAAGGGTCCTCTCACAGCGTGGAGGGGTGGGATGGGCTGGGGGCTGCAGGACCCCCGTGTCACAAATGCGGAGGTGGGCCTGCTAGGGCTTCGCCTGCCCGCCGGCCCTGGTGGCGGAGAGGCCGTCTCTGGGGCCCTGGAGCTGGCCAGCCCAGGCCCAGGGCTCCGTGGCTGCGGGGAGCTGCTGCCCCCAGCCCAGGTGTCCTCTCTAAAGCTGAGAGGATAGAGCAGGCGCAGCCACAGGTCGCCCCCGAGTCAGCACCGCCTTGGGCCCGCACGTCTGCTGAGGGCTGGGAGGGCCTGGCCTTGCTGCTGTCAGGCCTTCTCCCTCGGAACCTCCCTGGGACGCAGGTGCCTCCAGATTCCTGGAGGGTCCCTGAGCAGGAATTTCCAGATCCCCTCCTGACAGGCGAGGGTGGGGCTGCAGCTGCAGAACTGGTTGCCCGGCTTCTCAGGCCTGGCAGGTTCCTGCTGCCAGCAGGCGGCCTCCTTGACCGCCTGCAGGCCCTGGGGGCTGAGGGGGCCGTGGCTGTCACCCAGGGCCCAGCCAGGACACAGACCCCTGAGGGTTCTACCTGGGGGGCCTTGCCAGTCACAGAAGAGGGTCCCCCTGGCAGCAAGAGGACCTTGGGGCTGTTACTCCACCATGGCTGGGCTGGGGAAGCAGTGGGGGCCTTCCCAGTGCTTGTTTCACCTGATGAGCCCCGGAAAGGGCCATGGCCAGGCCACCCCCAGGGGAGGAGCTGGACATCGTGGTGTCCCGGCTGGACCCCTGGCTTCTTTCACGGCCCCCAGCGTGAGGCAGCTGGAGCCAAGGAGCAAAACTGCTCCCCACCAGGCCTGTCCTGCACCCCAGGCCTGCAGGGACCCCTGCGGACAGCAGCCACAGACCCAGGCCCCCAGCCTAGGGCTGCCTTGACCACGCCCCCCCCCACCCAGGGGCCTGGGCACTGAGAGGCCAGTAGAAGGGCCGCAGCAGTGAAGGCTGAGGCCTGTGGCCACCTCCAGCTCCCGGGCCCAGCCACATGGGCAGTGGTGGCTCTGTAGGTCGAGCTCACCTTACTCACCGCTTCTGTGGTCAGGACCCTTGCTGCCCGAGAGGGCCGCATGTGGCCAGGCAGGGAGCCCGGCAGTTGCCCACCCACTGTCCCCGGTGCTGTCCCAGTCGGAGCCACCTCGGGTCTGGCTGACTGGGCTGCGGGGCCAGGTCTGCTTTTGTGTCCTGGGCACCTGCCGGGGCTTCGGGGGTCCACATGCAGCCGGGCAGGCGGCCATGGCCCCAGCTCGCCAGGGAGGGGTGGCGGCAGCTCTCGCTGGCCCACGGCCCCCAGCACCCTCAGGACCTCTAGGTCATGTTCCCAGATGCGCCCGGTTGTATTCCCAGATGCCCCCAGATGTCGCGCTGCTTTGGGGACCGGCCACCCACACCAGCTCGCTAGAGCCTGCTCGCCCCACCCGCCTCTGCCTTTGGGGTCGTGGCCTGGTTCCAGCCCACCCCCTTGTGGTCCCCGCCCCCGGCCTGCCCACCCCTGGTGGGTCCATTTTGCTGATCTCTTGAGGGACATGATGGTTGAACTTGTAGTCGGTCGACAAACAGGCCCAATGCTATGATCAGACGCGCAGGCGCCGCAGGAGCCAGCAACATGTAATTACAGCGCGGCCACGCCCAGCTGCGTCGGAGCTGGACCCCACAGCCAGCACAGCAGGGCGGGCTTGGTACTGGACTCCCCTCCACCGGACCGAGGGCCCCGCCTTGAGGCAGCGCCCAGCGGGGACTTGGCTGGCAGGGAAGCTCTGGGAGCACCTCAGGAGGGGCTGGCCGCAGCAGAAGGTGAAACCGCACCTGGAGGGGTGGCGTGACATCGAGTGGCCTCCAGGGCTGACCACGGGTGGCCAGCAGGTCTGCGCAGGGGCCAGGGCTGTGAGTGTCCGGAGTCCCCAGGGGCTGAGCCGGAGCTGGGCCTCTGCCTTCGAGGCACTGACAGCCCCCGGGGCTGCCTTGGGAGGGGGCGCGGTGTCCTTCCCCACCAGGAGCAGAAGACTGAGAGGGGGAGTGTGGTCAAGCAGAACTCTTCCCGCAGAGGCCCAGCCTCCGCCCCTGTCCCCACACCTGCCCGTCTGCAGGCCCTGGGCCCAGGCCGGTGGCTCTGCCAGAGGGAGCGTGGCCCTAAGGGTGTGCTGGGGCAGTCTCCAGGCGCGACATCTGGAGGACAGGGCCCTCGCCCAGAGACCCCCTTCCGTGCCGAGGCCCCGCCCCTCTCCCTGCGCTGGGCTCTAGGCCAGAAGTAGAAGCCCCCGTGCTCCCAGGGGGTGCTCCCACGGGGTGCTCAGGGGGCCACACCCCACTGGAATCGGGCTGCAGCCACAGCATGCCCTGACCGTGCTGGCCACTGCGTAAAGCAGCTCCTTCACCTGCTCACTCAGGGCTGCCGGGCTCACCACTGGGCCAGCTTGACGGAGGATGGAGACGATGACGGACCGGGCTCATCCTCCTGGGTCTGCCGGAGGCGGACACCAGCCCCTGGTGACCTTTCAGTGGGCGCCAAGTGGGAACAGACGGGGGGGAGGGCATGGGGCCGAGCCCCAGGTCTGAGTCAACTGTCAGCGTGCAGGGCAGTGGCCCCCAGACGCCACGGGGCCTGCAGGCTGCCCCCAGGACACAGCAGCCTTGGGAGAGTGTCCAGACCCAACAGTGTCAGTCCCAATGGAAAATCGGCAGGAGGGCACCTGCCTCTCAGCCCCGGGCACCTCTCCTTCCGCACATGTGTGGGCAGGAGGGGGCAGGTGTGGGCACGAGTGGACAGGTGTGGGCACCTGTGGGCAGCCCTCCCGCAGCCCGATCGGCCCTTCACTGCATACGCAAGCAGGAGCGGCCAGGGCCTGGCGCCATCACCCGAGGCCGCCTTGCTCGCTGCAGGGAAGTCCACCTTCCCGAGCATCGGAGTAAGGGCCACAGCCCCTGCTGGGCACTGCCAGGAGCCTCAGTCCCTGGAACTGTGTCTTCAGCCTCTGCGGGGCTCACTGGACAGTGCCGCGGCCCCAGCAGCTGCGTCCTGCCCTGAGTCAGCCCATTCACACCCCGATCCCGGCCAGGCCTGCGGGGACCAGCCTCTGCCTGCGGGGTGGCCGTCGGGTCGCTAGGTCTGGCACAGAACGTCGATGGGGCCTCTGGGCATGCCAGGGGATGGGGGAGAACCAACCCCACCCCTGTGGGGCCCTCACTGGGGTACCCCGGGCTGCGGCAAGGGCTGGGGGGGACAGTGCACCTTGTGTTCACTGTCCAGGAACTGCCACCCCAGGCTTGCCCTGCTATGTGCCCGGGTTGGTCCTGCCTGGCTGGCACGGGCAGCTCTGGGTCACACCCGTGACTCAGCGGAGCAGGCAGGGGCGGCCATAAACACCTCGTCCAGGCCAGCAGGTGGGGCCGAGTCTCCCGCCACCTCCCGCCTGCAGGAGGCCAGACAGCCAGTGACTCAGGGTCGCCCCCTGCCGGGAGGTAGTGCAAGAAGGGCAGCCCGGGACAGGAGGGCCACTGCCCCCTCACCCGAGGTCCTGTGGGGTGGATAGCCCCAGCCAGAGCCGGGGAAAGCAGGCAAAGCGGCCTGGGGGACGGGGCGCCCCGGGCACCTCAGCCACCTGCCCAGTGGGGCCAGGGATGGGGTGGTCCAAGGGGAGCTGGCCACCTGCATGCTGCAGGCCCTGGAGACCGTGGCTGCATCAAAGCTGAGGCTGGGAGGGGCGAAGGGGCAAGCAGGAGTGGGGACCCCAAACCCCACTAAGCCGCCTGGGTGCGGGCTGTGGCCGCAGCCAGAGCCGGCCCCCTGTTGGACCTAAACCAGGGAACGCAACGGTGAGTGAGGCTGTGGCTCCAGCGGGGAGGACGGGAGGCTCCAGCTGGACCCCACTGCAGGCCCCGCCCGCCCCGCCGCCCTCGCACCCCGGGGCGGTGCTCGCCCAGCTGGACATACCCGCAGGCCAGGGCACCACGCAGGGGCGGGGCTGGAGGTCCGGGGCACCTGGAGGAAGGACTCAGGTGAGGGGCACCCTGTTCCGCCTGGACGGGGCCTCGGGCCCCTGGCTCCGGATGGACCCGCCACCAGCCCGCAGGCTGGGCCGCCCCGGCTACAGGACACTGGGCAGCGCTCACGGCGCCAGAGCCCTCCCTGCCCTGCGGCCCCACCAGGACCGTGGGTGGGCGCTGCTGCAGCTGTGGGACCCCCGGCCCCCAGCACAGCTGGCATCATTTGGGGGCACCACCTGTGCATCCATCCACCCTCCCCTCTGCAAAGGGGTTTTGGCATCCCAGCGTGGACCCCACGGGGGCCGGCACACACGGCTCGGGGGCAGGGATGCGCCAGCCCAGGGCAGCGAGGGCCGGTGTCTGCATGCCCGGCCCAGGGGCTTGCGGGCAGCAGGGCCTCACAGCCTGGGGTGCGGCCTGGGTGAGACGGTCCCCTCGCCCGGCCCAGGCGCCCGGCGAGTCCCTGCGCTGTCTCAGACGCCAGGGCTCCGGCGCCGTGTGCACGCGCTGGCACGTGTCTTGGCGTGCACGTGTAGCCCACGTGTGTGCCGTGAGTGTGCACGTGTGCTGCGCAGTGTGCCGGCATGTGTCTCTGTGTGCCTCGTGTGTGCGTGTGCCGTGTGAGCATCACACGCGTGTGTGGCGCAGGGTGCCAGCGTGTGTCTGCAGGAGCCTCATGGGAGCGTGCTGCGGCTGGCGGGCTCCGCGCCGGGTCTTCCCGGCCCGGCCCCGGGGCAGAGCTGGCGTCCGACTGTGGGGCTGGGTGTCCGTGCCCGAAGCGCCTGGGGGCACAGCGGCCGTGGCGCCAGCTCTGGGGCAGAGCAGAAGGAGCCAAGTCTGCTGGTGTCAACAGGAAGCTCTTTTGTCGGCGCTTTGGAACCCGCCTGCTCCGGCCTCTTTCAAGTCCGGCCGAGGGGCGGGCAGAGCGGCTGCCATCTCCCTGGGTGACCAGCCTCTCCGTGTCCACAGTCTCCTTCTTGGCCACCCCAGCTGCTGCCCCACATTCCCTCCCGCCCTGCTAGGCCTCGGGGGCCAGCCCCACAGCAGACGGGGCCGCTGGGGCTGGAGCCCACTGTACCCTGCCCTGCCCGCCCTCGCGGGGACTTCACCTCGCTCCCCTCAGCCCTGCCCATGCCCTTGAGGGAGACCAAAGAGCCATCCCAGAGCGCCTGGCAGCTGATGCTGGGCTCCCTGTCTCCCCAGGCATACCCACACTGACCCCTTACCCAGAGGCGCCAGCTTCTGCCATCCAGGACTCTGCTCCTGCAGCCCAGCCCGGCCCCAGGAGGCAGGACCTTGCTCTGTGCTGCCCCGAGAAGCCCCTCCTAGGTGGCAGGCAGGGCCTGGTGGGCTTGCAGCGCACGCGGCCAGTGGGGAGCCCGCAGCTGTCCAGCGCCTTCTGAAGAGGCCTGCTCTGCTGGGGGTCCCGGCACCCCGTGCCCACCATCCAGGCACCCGCCCACCATGGCGCAGGCAGCCGCAGCCCCCAGACGTGCAGTGCCCGGCACACAAGCGCTGGCCCTCACTGTGCCCGTCCCCTGCTGGCACATGTGGTTTTCAGGGACTGCAGGTCACTCTGGACATTTCCTGAAAACAATCATTTTGGTGAATGTCGAGGATAGTTTTCCAAAAAAAGAGGGTGTAGGATTGTTGAGCTTTCTAGCAGCCGGTGGGGCCGCCACATGCGGGGCCTGGCGGCCCACGTCCACGCGGGCCCTGCCCGTCCTCCCTGGCCAGCTGCTGGGTTTTACGTGCTGCGGACACAGCGTGGGGCACGGGATGGCTCCGGACACTGTCTTCGTCCGATTGACGAGACTTCTGCACTTCCGCGACGTCCCAGCAGAAAGCGCCAACCACAAAAGGCAAAACGAGCTTCGTTGGTGCCGGTGCCATCTCAGCCCCACAGCCGGCCGAGCTGCCTCCCGCCCCGCCCAGAGCACACTCCTGCGGCCGGCGGCCACGGGGACCAGGCACAGGTCTCCCCAGGGGCCTGTGATGCCTGTGGGTGGCAGGAGCTGCACCGAGAAGGGGCACAGAGCAAGGGAGCCCCACCGGGTCTGCTGGGGAGTGCGGCCAGGAGAGGATTCTCCTGGTCCCCCGAGTCCTGGAGCAGGGCAGCCAGCTGGGGCCAAGGCCCACTGTGTCCATGCGGTGAACACAGCCTGGGGGCAGGCGGTTGTGGAGCCGGGCGGGGGGATCCTGGCCGTCACTGGCGCTCTGCTGTGGGAGGCCCAGCTGCCAGGTGCCCACAGGAAGCTGGCGCACCCAGTGGGGTCCAGGCGGGCGCCCAGACCACGAATGTGGGCCGGGGCTCTTCATGGGCCAGCAACAGGCAGCGGCACCCAGGCCTGGCTCCCAGGGGTGGGGGGCCCTGCCCCTGCCTTCGAGGGTGCTGGGGGTGGGCCCCTAGGTGGGCAGTGGCCCCCACCCCTGGCTCACCTGGGGCCCTCTCCCTCCTTCCAATTCCCTGTTCTGGCTCCGCATCAGCTGCTAGCTCATGTGGGGCTGGACTCCGCGGCCTCTGGGGTGGGTGGTGGACAGAAGGACCCCGTGGGGGTGGCCTGGGGCAGGGTGGGCGCACTGAGGTAGCCCCACAGGGTAGGCAGGCTGGTGGGTCTCTTGGGCGAGAGGGCAAAGGCGAGGCTCAGGGCTTTGTGCTGAGCCTTTCCTTACTGGGAAGATGGTCACCGGCATGGAAGCGGGCAGAGCGCCGGGCGTCCCCCAGGAAGGCAGCTCAGCCCTGGGCTCCTGGTTCAGGGCCACCTGCTCTGGGCCCACAGGCCGGGAAGCTGCCCCAGGCCGCCACGCTGTCCGCACAGGCACCAAGCCTCTCCCCTGGGTGACCTAGCGCTGCTCTGAGCCAAGGGGGTGGCCGCTCAGGGCTGGCCACTGTGGGGAGGGGGCTCACGGCCGCTGCCCGTCGGGGCGCACCCTCTCCAGCGTGGACAGAAGTCCCGAACCCGGTCTGGCCCCTCATTAAGTGAGCAGGCAGCGGAGCCACGCCGGCCGGGACTGCTCCTCGAAGCTCACCTCCCAGGGCCTCCGTGCTGAGAGGCACAGGGGTTCTGCGTCCTGGGCTGCGGCCGGGATCCCCAACTTCCAGCGTTTACAGAGCCGCTGCCAAGTGCTGGCCCTGTGGGGCATGTGGCCCAGGAGCCCCCACTAGACACCGCCCGGTGACCCTGCCCCCTCCTGAGACTCTGTCCCCTCCTGGACCTCACCTACTCCCGGACTCCATGCCCCCAGGACCCCCTCCCCGGGAACCCCCAGCCCTACCCCCAGCAGTCGGGTTTGGGGAGGCGCGGCATTAGGACCGCGCGTCCACTTGGCTGCGCCACGGCTGTGGAGAGCCCGGCACCCGCACCCTCCAGGGCAGCCGGCGGGGTGGCGGGCATGGCCTGCTCCCCAGGGACCCAGGCGCCGGGCACAGGGCCGGAGCAGCAGGTGTCCTGTGGCCTGTGTGCTGCCAGCCACACCTGGGGGCTGGCGGGAAGCCTGGTGTTGGGGTGCAGGCTGTCCCCATGAAACGCGACCCGGTCCTCTGGCACTCACAGGCCCCCAGACTCCAGGCGGTGGCCGCCCCAATCCCCACATGCCTTTAGCCCGGCTTCGTGGAAGTGCCACGTGCAGGTCTTCTTGTATCTTCGTTTTTTTAAGATCTTATTCGGGGCCTCCCTGGGGGCGCAAGGGGTTCAGCACAGGCTAGACGCGGTCGCGGCCCCTGGGCACGAGCCGGGGCCCCGGGCAGGGAGCCGCCCGCGGCCAGCAGACCCTCCTGCCTCCCGCGGCCCCTCGGGTGTCCCGGTCCCGGGGGTGTCCTCTCGCGCCGGCCGGCCGCGCCCCGGGCTGAGGGGACCCACAGACCGGCGGGGCGGGACGGGCGCCGGGGGGGCTGCGCGCCGTGGGCATCTCCGCGGCCGGCTCGGGCCGCCCTTGGGCAGGGCCGGCGGGTGCCCAGCGGGCAGCGCGGCCTGGACACGGCGGACACGCGGCCGCACCCCGGGGCCCTCCCGGCCGCGCCCCGCGCCTGCGCCTCGCCCGGGAGCCCCCGGCGGCGGGGTCCGCGCGAGCCGGGCCCGTAACTCGGGCGACCTGGCCGCGGGGCGCGGGGGGCGCGGGGGGCGCGGGGCGCGGGGGGCGCGGGGGGCGGCGAGCCCCGGCCCTGACCACCGGCGGCCCCGCGTCCGCGAGCGGCCCCGCCCCCAGCCCCGCCTCCCCGGGAGATCCCGGCGTCTCACCCCAAGTTCCGTCGGGTCAGCCCCGCCCCCCCCGCCGCCGCCCAGGAGGCCCCGCCCCCCGCGGCCCCGCCCCGCCCAGGAGGCCCCGCCCCCCGCGGCCCCGCCCCGCCCCCGCGGCCCCGCGCACGCGCCGTCCGGAGGAGGCGGAGGCGGCGCGGCCATGGCGGCCCGGGGGGGCCCGGCGCGGCCCGCGCGCTCGTGGTAGGTGCCGCCCGCGCCCCCGCCCCGCGCCCCCCCCGCCCCCCGCCCGCCCCCCCGGCGCCCCGGCCCGGCCCGGCCCCCCCCGGCGCCCCCCGGCTGGCCTGGGCGCCCGTCCCGCTCGCGGCTCCGCGCCTCCTGCCGCGCGGCTGCGGCTCCCCCGGCCCGGGCGCTCTCGGGGCGCAGAGCCGGCGGCGCGGGGCGACCCGGGGCCCCCAGTTCCCCGCCTGCCGGCGGCCGGGGACCGTTGGAGGCGTCTGGGCGGGGCGCGGGGCGGGAGCAGCGGGCGCCCTTGGGCGGCTGGGTGCGGGCGCGGCGCCAGCGGGCGCGCGAGGGGCGCGCGAGGGGTGCCCGCGCCCGCGCCCGCCAACCCCGCCCGCCCTCCAGTCGGTCATCCTGCCGGTGCGCAACGCGGCGCGCTGGCTGGACGCCTGCCTGCGGTCCGTGCTGCGCCAGGACTTCCGGGGCCCCTTGGAGCTCTCGGCCTTCGACGACGCCAGCACGGTACGGCCTGCCTCGTGCTCAGCGGGGCGTGGGGGTCGGGCGCCCCGCAGCCGCCTGCGCTGAGCCGGAGCTGTCTGGCCTTGATGGGCAAACTGCTGGGGGGCAGCGGGCCAGCCGCCCGCAGGGCTCGGCGGTCAGCACAGCCCGGCGCCTGCCCTGGGACCCTGCGCTGGGAGAGTCTCGGGTGACGCCCCGCACCCGGCTGCGCCCCAGCCCTTGTCTGCAGACACCGGGGTCTCTCCGGCCCCCCACAGTACCCCTTGCCAAGCTCGACCCCTTGCCCGCGCCAGCGCCTCCTGGCCCTGGGGTGCCTGGCCCCGCGAGGCGGCCCGGAGAGGCCGTCCTCCAGTCTCTGCGTACACAACTGCTGGGGTGTCTTGGGCTGTTCACCCCGGTCTCTGTATAGTGACGCCCCCCTGGGGGCCACCCTACCACATTCCACCCGCCCGCTGCCCAGTCTCCCCCGCACCCCACCCCGCGCCCTCGCTGTACACCCTGGGTGGACGGTCGATCACCCACGAGCTCTGCCCTTTCCTGGGCGAGGACCTGCGCCCCTGACCACAGCAGCCCGGGCTGCCCGACCCCAGGGGCACTGCAGGCAGGTGGCCGGGGCAGCTCGGGAGCCTCCCAGGGGCAGGCAGGTGGCCGGTTCTCCAGCTGCCATGATGTTGCACCTCCTGTGGCGCAGGAGACTGTCCTCGTCGCTCCAGGCCAGTGTGGCCTCCCGGTTCCAGGCCCCCTCGTTCCCACTGAATGTCCCGCCCGTCCCGATGCCCATCACGTGCTGCTGCTGCTGAGCGAGCACTGTAATTCTGGGCTTGGGAACCCAACTCCCCACAACTGTTGGGGGGGAGGTTCCCCGTGGCGACAGACGCCAGCTGGTGGTCGAGCTACCACCTCTCGCCTCCTTTCGCGGTTTCCAGCTGGAAGGACGGGCTGCTGAGAGCCGGCCAGAGGCCCTGACTGCCGTGTCCCTGTGCTTTCAGGACAGGTCTCTGGCTATCCTCGAGGACTGGAGAGTGAAGCTGGAAGATGCCGGGATCCTCGTGGTGGTTGGAGGCCACAATGCTCCGTCTCCCCGGGGAGGTCGGTTCTGGGGGTCCTTGTCCTGCCTGGGGTGGGTGCTGCTTCCTGCAAGGTCCGCTGAAAGCCACCTTGGGGGTGCTCGGGCTGCTGCTGGCCCAGAGGCCACCAGGCCTGGACTTCTTGTTGTTTGGTGAGGACTCAGGCCGGGGCATTGCGCAGCCGTTGCTTCCCTTGTTTGATGAAGACTGGTGGGTGTTTTTACTTCCGGTGTGATTATCATTGTTGGTCACCTCCACTTCTCTTTTTTTTTAAGATTTATTTTTATTTATTTATTTATACAAGCACTGGGTACAGTCAGAAGCGCAGGAGGGTGAGAGGATTCACCAGAGCCAGAGCGGGGGGAATAACAGGCAGACTGACGAAGTACACTGCTGAGGGGAGCAGCGGGCGGCAGGAGAGGTCTGCGCGCCCTGTGGGACCCTCGCCGGTGGCCGGGGATCGAACCAGCGCTGCAGAGGCTGCGGGCAGCTTCGCAACCCAGCGCTCAACCGCTGCGCCACCAGGGGAGGCCCTTGCTTCTGACTTTTTTAACATGGGGCGACCCCTGGGTGTGGCTGGGGCCTCACTGCAGCTCATGTCTGCATTTCCTGGACAGCCACGCTGACCATGGGCGTGGCCCTGGGACAACTGCCTGCTCAGTGCCTCAGCCATTTTGGGGGGGTGTTTGCTGTGTCTTGTTGAGGTGAGTGGCTGTTAGCCCACCCTGGTGATCAGTCCCCAAAAGGGTGTGCCCGGCGCCGACATCCCACCCAGAGCCACCCGGCCTTGGGCGCCGTCTTGCCTTGGTCACCGTCCCAGCGGCGGCCCTCCCGCGAGGACGCGTCCTCAGGGTGCTGCTGGGCGTGGGCCACAGGGTCTGGCCAAGGCTTCTCCATGTCCGCCTGGGTTCCTGCTCTTGCATCCAAGCCTTTTGTCCGTTCCAAGTTGATCCTCACACGTGCTCAGCTCGTGGCTGCTCTGTCCTGGGCGTGGGGAGGCCCCGCTTCCAGCCCCATGCATGCAGCGGGGTCCCTGCTCCGCGCAGGTGCTGGCGGGTGGCCCTGGCCCGGCCGGCATGGCCCTTGCCTCCCACTGCCGCCTGCTGGGCCAGCAGGGCACCCAGGCCGGGTGCTGGGTGCCACGGAGGAGACTGTTCTGGGCATGCTGGTCGGCGCCCCTTTATGCCTCCTGACCCGTAGTGGCTGTGGTGTCCCCCTCGTCCCCACCAGCCCTTCAGGGCACCCCAGTGGGAGCTGCCTCATCCCCTGCCCCAAGAGGTGCTGCAGGGCAGGCTGGGCAGCCCTGGGTGGGCACCTCCCGGGCCCACGTTCTCCTCAGACCCTCCTCTGGACTGCAGCTGTCTGGCCACTCGGCCCGGCCGGCCAGCCTCTGCTCCAGGGAGGCGGGTGCCCGCCTGGCCCCTCTGGCTCTCACTGCCCCTCACTACCTACCAGAGGCTCCCGCTGGGCTCGTGTTCCTTGAGGCCACTGCTCAGAAACCTCCCCGCCTGCCTCCCAGGCTGAAAGCAGTTCCCACAGGCTGCGCTGAGCTCACCTGCCCTCTCACCTGCTCCCTTACCACACCTGCCCCTGTGGCCCACTCTCCGGGCTCCAGCAGCCTGTGGGCCTTGCTGCCATAGACTCTCTCAGTACCACTGCCACTGGGGCCCCCAGCGTGGCCTCCAGCAGCCCGGCCTCCCTCCTGCCCTAGTGGGCGGCGTCAGGGAAAGAACCACGGGGGTCTGAGTCATAAGAGAACATTTCTTTTTCTTTCTTGAACAGTCGGATACTCCAGAAACCAAGCGATAGCACAGAGCTCGGGGGCCTTCCTTTGCTTTTTGGACTCGGTGAGTGACTCTGCCTTGTTTAGAATGCACGGTGTGCGTGTGGGGTGAATGACCGAGCTGAGATCCGAGCGTGGCCACCCACATGCTATGGTCAGGAGCAACAGTCGGGCTGCAGTGGCAGCTGCGGTCCAGTCGCCGTGGCATTCCGTGGCTTTGGACAAATAAGATGACGTGGCATGAAGCACCACAACCGGAGGGGCTGGGGGCCTCGTGTCCAGCGGGGAGACGGCCTGCCTGCCTGTCTGCAAGTGCCGATGGACTCAACCTCAAGCCTTCCCTGTCTGTGTCGGCCTGGCCTGCCCCTCATCGCAGGGCCCGACGGGGGCGGCCGGTGCGGCGGCCTCCGGCACTTCCTGTCTTCAGGGTCTTCGTCTCTGTGGGGATGGGGGGATGGGCCTCTGGCCCCTTGTGCTGTGGGAGCCTCAGCTCACAACCACATGCTGAAGGAAATGGGGTGCTTGCAGGTGCAAGGGGCTTAATGAGCTCCCCTGGGGCCGAGGGCATTTTGTCGGCCACCAGGGATACTGCCTGGTGGCCATTAGCACCCACCCAACCTGTGGACCGGGCCTCCTTCCTTGGCGTCAGTGCCACCCGCTGCCAGGTATAGAGACGGGATGGGACGAAGCACAGACAGGAGGCCGGGGCCTCCCTTCTTGTCCACCAGTTGGCCATGCCACCCAGCACCAGCGCCTGCCCCAGGCCACCTGGCTGTCCCTGCTCGGTCAGGCCGCCCCTCCAGGGGGCTCTGGGCCTGCTTCCTGGCGCCAGCTGGAACTTGGCACGTCCCAGTGGCAGCTGCTCTGTGGCCTCCTTCTACGGAAGGAGGCTCTCGCTTCTCCCCCAACCTCTGGCTACCCTGCCCATAACGCAGACCCCCAACACCCTTCAGTCCCCAAAACCCACACACTTGCCTTCGGTGGTTGGGGTGGGCTGACACTGCCTGTCGCTCCCCATCGCCAGCTTCAAAGTTTGCCCTCCTTAGTCTCTGGCCCCAGCTGTGTCCGCTTGTTTAGTCCACGCTTGTGAGGTGACACCTTGTCGCCACACTCTGCCAGGGGGCCGGTGCCACTGTGGTGGTTTCCAGGTGGTTCAGCCTTGCAGTTAACAAGCCATCCACACACTGTAATACGGTGCCCTGCTTTAACTGAGCCTTCCTGAGAGCCCTGGCTAGTATCTCCCCAAAACAATTGGGGCGTTCTCAGACCCCTGTTGAGGACAGCCCAGCAGTACTGGAGTGTGCTCCTGGACTCAGGGTCTTGCCATTGAGAGGCAAAAAGGGCCAGCTGCGCGACCCGGGGCAGGCGCTGGTGATGGGCTGCCCGGGCAGCTGGCAGAAAAGGGAGGCTCCGGCCTCCTGTCTGGGCTGAGGCCCGTCCTGTCTCCATACCCGGTGCCGTGTGTGGGTACCTGCTGCCTGCCTTCCTCCTGGGCCCGGCCCGCCTGGCTCTTGTTTGTGGAGCTGCCTCAGGTGCGTGGGACGGCGTTCTCTTGCAGGACGACGTGATGATGCCTCAGAGGGTGCGGCTGCAGCTGGAAGTCGCCATGCAGCACCCGACCAGTGTGAGTAGGCGTCCTGCTGCCGGCCCCTGCTGCCCCCCCAGGTGCCCAGCGGGTGCAGCCAGGCCAGCGCCGTGTCTGACTTGGGCTGTAACACAAGGGCGTCCACCCTTAAGGACACATGCTTCTGTCTGAGTGGCGCTCGCCCCTCGGGTGGGGATGCGGGGTTTGTTTTGCTCCTGATGGGGCCACACGTCCGTCGTGAGTTTGAGCACCGCTCACAGCAACGTGTCCTTACTGTGCACTCGGCAAAGGCCAAAAGTGGCCCATCAGTGACCTCCGTGAGAAGAAGGGGTCTTTGTTGTGGCATCAGCCCATTGCTTGGCTGCATCTATCAGCGGCTGCAGTGGGCCTTGGTGCTCCTCCTGGCCAGGTGCTCCCTCCTGGGTAGGTGCTCCCGGGCCAGAGCCACGAGGCAGCCTGCTCTGGCTCGCCGCCCTCTTGAGAGGACCTTCGGGCTCCTGGGGCCCACGGCCGGAGCGGGGCTTGGGAGTCCACGCTCGGGGGGACGCGGCCTCAGCCTTTGAGCACCGGAAGCGCATCTGTGGGCCCAGCCAGGGCCGGCCGGGCCTCCACATGCTTGGGAACACAGGATTCTGCCTCACGGGTTTGGCCCACTTCCCCCGTCCCCGATATGCTATCACAGCGGGTGCAGGCCGGGCAGCTGTGCTGCGTGTTCCCGCAGGTGGTGGGCTGCCGGGTGAGCAGGGACCCGCCCGACTCCACTGAGCGGTACACGCGGTGGATCAACCAGCTCTCACCTGATCAGCTGCTCACCCAGGTACTTGCCGGCCCTGGGAGGGCTCCCGTGCAGCAGGGCCTGTCCTGCTGCACCTGCCGCCGTGGTTGAGTGGCTCTGTGTCTGGCTGAGCCCGCCCCATGCCGAGGTCTGAGTCCGTCCAGACCGCCTGGGGCAGCAGGCCCGGCATGGCCTTCTCCAGCTGCCCTGGCAGGGCTTGGGGCGCGGGCAGAGGCCCACGCGCCTCCCTCCCCGTCTCCCCAGGTCTTCACCTCCCACGGCCCGACCGTGGTCATGCCCACCTGGTTCTGTTCCCGTGCCTGGTTCTCCCACGTGGGCCCGTTCGACGAGGGCGGGCAGGTAAGTGTGGGTGCCTGTGGGTGTCAGGTGAGGGCGCCGGCCTCCAGGCAATCTCCCCAAAATCCTGCTGCCTAAGGCAGGGTTTCTGCAGGAAGGCCAGGGCGCCTGGCCCGGCCCCCTCCCCTCCCCTGGGCTGTCTGGGGACATGGGGTGCGGGCAGGTCAGGCCCTGTCCTGTGGAAGCACCGGGACTTCGTGTCCAAACTATTGCTCTGTTCTGGGCCACGTGGGTGCTTGGCCTCACTGGCTCTGGCCTCCCCAGCTCTGGCCTTCTCGGGTGGGGCCTGTGTCAGCACCCCAGGTCTCATCCCTTCTGCCTGGAGAGGACCCCGTGCCTGGGGCTCTGTAACCCGGCGGCAGGGGGAAGCCAGGGCCCAGACCAGGCCGTGGGTCTGGCCGCAGCCCTGACAAGTCTCGCCACCCGCAGGGTGTACCCGAGGACCTGCTCTTCTTCTACGACCACCTGCGGAAGGGCGGCGGGGCGGTGCGCGTGGACCAGAGCCTCCTCCTCTACCGCTACCACCCACATGCAGCCACACGCTCCGTCCTCGAGTGCGTAGACCCAGAGGGCGGGCAGGGGCCCTGGACTCCCGGTCCACAGCGGCCTGCTGGGCCTGCGGCTGCTGCAGTGCATGTCTCATGGGGCCGGGGAGGGAGGCCCCTCTGTGCCCAAAGGCTGTGCCGCCCACATGGCGGTGACCAAACCCCAGTTCCACGTGGGGTGACAGCCCTGGGCTCCTGGGGGGCCGAGCCCCCGCGCCCTGCTGGATCTTGGCCATGTCCGTGTCCACATGTCCACGTGTCCAGGAGAGACTTCATGACGGCGCAGGGGAGAGGCCCAGCCCCAGGGGCAGCTGCTGCCTCGAGCCTCCCATCTGATGACCACTGCCCTCGCCCACCGCCTGCTGCTTCCCAGAGTCTGCAGTGTCCCCGGGATGGGGCTGCACACCCTGCCTGCTGCCCAGCGGGGTCTGGCTCAGGCCTTGTGCAGGGCCAGGTCAGGCCTCCAGGCACAGCCTGGCTGGGCAGCTCTAGATCTGTGGCTGCCCTGTCTCTTTCAGTGGAGGACCCACCCCGGGACCCCCGTGGGTGTCCATGCCCATCCCCTTCACCTGGTGTCTGCCCTGGTTGGCTCTGGGGGGCGGTCAGCCCCAGCGGTTCCCTTAGTGGCCTGGGCTTGGGGACACCGGGCCTGGCCTTCCAGCCCTCGCGCACAAGTGTCTGCATGTCAGACCCCGGCCACCCGGCCTGCAGGTCGCCCACGGCCCACCATCCACACCAGGCGGCAGCCGCACGTGACCCCTGCTGGCCCAGCTACAGACCCCCAGAAGAGGGCCTGGGTCCTGCCTGGGGGCAGCCAGCGGTCAGGACAGTATCTGTGGGTGGGGAGCAGCACCCTGTGTACCTCCCCAGCACCTCACCCTGGCTCACGCGCCCCTGAGCTGGCGGGTCCTGGCGGGGGAGGGGCAGCTGAGGCCCTGCCCCGTCCCCTCCGACCCCTGCAGGGCCACCATCTGGAGCCACCGCGTGCGCTTCCTGGAGGAGCGGGCCCTGCCCCACTGGGCGGCCTTCACCATCTGGAACGCGGGCAAGCAGGGCCGGCGGCTGTACCGAAGCCTCACAGCAGGGGCACGGAGCAAGGTGGGCCCCCGTCCCCTGCTGCCCCGAAACCCCCACCCCTCCGAGACCGCCCTGTGTCCCGAGACCACCCCGTCACCCAAGACCCTCAGCTCCCATCCCCCCAAGACCGCCCCCTGTCCCCCGACATCCTAAGACCGTGCCCCACACCTCGCCCTCCACAGGTGGCTGCCTTCTGTGACGTGGATGAGAACAAGATCAGGAAGGGCTTCTACAGCTACGAGGACTCCCAGGTGGGCACCCGGGGCCCTGGTCTGCAGGGTCCCCCATCGACTGGGGCACCATCCTACCGCTGAGTGGACACTGCCCGGGAACCTCCTCCCTGGGCCAGGCCCCCTGAGCAGTGGGTGTGGGTCTGGTTCCCTTGCCCGTGGGGTCCCTTCTGAGGTTGGGGGACCTGCACGCTGTCAGCACTAGGACCATGTGGGGTGTACCCCAAGCGGAGCGGGCACCCCAGCTGGACCCCCAGGGCCATGCTGCCAGGCACACACCCCAAGGCAGGAGCAGGCCCGACCCCAGCGGTCTCTCAGGACAGGCCTAAGCCCCGGATCCCCATCCTGCACTTTCGAGCTGCCCGGCCACCCTTCGTCATCTGCGTGAAGCTGGTGAGTGTCGGGCGGGCCCCAGGCGCCTGACGGGGGGGCTCGGGCCCATGACTGAACCCCCGCCCCCACCGTGGCTAGCTCGGAGCCACCTCCCACCAGACCAGAGGCCAGCAGAGCCCCAGGCCCCAGTGTCCTCATCCAGCGGGCACGAAGCAGGGCCATGTCTTGCAGGCCGGGCGCCCTGTCACGTGACCCTGGCAGTGCGGCCATGGCCCCTTCAATCAGCCACACACTGCGTCTGCTGCCTCCACCCTCTACTGGTCTGTCTGGCCTTTCCACTCTTGACCGGGCAGCGTCAGCCTATATAGGGTCCCAGGGCCCGTCCAGCCCGACTGCTCCCCTTCCTGGCGGGGGCCAGGCCCCACCAGCCCACGGCGACACTTTGAGAGCGTGGGGGGGCAGGCAGGGCCACACTGGCATGGCCAAGGACACACGGGGCCTGCCTGGGAGTTGCAGGCTGAGCCCTGAGCCTCCCACCTGCCTTGGGGGACCACATCCTCTGCAGGGCTGGGGGTGATCCCCTCCCAAGGGCATCTCGAGGCTCCAGGCTAAGCTGGGGGAAGGCATCCGGGCCAGGCTGCCCGGAGTGGGTGCTTCCAGTAGAAGGCCAAGAGCACCACGTGATGGGGGGCGCCGGGAGCCTGACCAAGTGGACCTGCCCCCAGGACCTCACCGGGGGAGCGTTTGAGGACAACTTGCAGTCGCTGCAGCTGCAGGAGGGCCGGGACTTCATCCACTTCAGCTGATCAGGTAGCAGCGGGGCTCAGGAGAAGGAGCTGCAGGCCCTCGTGGGTGCTACACAGGTGGCTGGCCACCTCCCAGGGGCAGCGGTTCTCCTGGAGACCCACGTCTGGCAGCTGTAGGCCGGTCTGGGCCACGGGGTAGGGCTGATTCTGCAGACCAGTGGCTGCCTCATCTCGAGCCCCTGGACCAGCATGAACCCTTCGCCTGCGTCGTTGGCACTGCTGGACACTGCACCCAGGCGGAGCCAGGGGCACCTGCAGGGCTCGCAGCGCCCTCCTGAGGCCCAAGAGGGGTCCTGGACTCCACCCCCCTAAAAAAAAAACACCCAGGCCCGGAACCCTTGCCTGCTGCCCCCTGCTGGCTCCAGGGCTGGGCCGGTGCCTCTGCCCTCTGACTGGACAGTCCTCCTGAGCCCAGTGTGCTCCAGCTGCACCTAGCCGTTGGCCCCCACTGCCACCCCAGGCCCCCACCCCTGCACTCCTCACTGCACTCCCTCTCCACGTGTGACCCAGTCAGGGGCCAGCGGATGGGAGAGCCCCAGGCCGAAGCGGGCTGCTCGTGTGCGCTCAGCCTTTCGGATGGGTGGGCTGGCCCAGAGGACAGCGGCCCTGGCCTGGCGTCCTGGAGGAACAGCAGGGAGCAGAGCCGGCTCTCTGGAAGTGCCCACACCCCAGTGGCCACAGGCATGCGCGGTCTCTGCTGTGTCCAGCCCCTGGCCGGCACTCAGCCTGTCTAGCCCACTCTCCGCCCAGGCGGCCCCGCTCACACCACTGCAGGCGGACGGCTGCTCGTCTAACTTTATGAGATGTGGGTCAAGGCTACTACAAAAGCACTACCACCCCAGCCAGCGCAGGCCACAGCCACTGCCCAGCCCCGCCCTCAGCACCGCCATCCTCCAACGGTGAGACGTGGGTCCAGGTCTCCGTGCTGGACGGGTGCAACAGCTCAGCTCCAGGAAGGGACTCAGCGGGCACTGGGCTGCAGAGGACACAGGGCAGAGGTCGGCCTGAGCTCCCGAGGGCAGGCGGGGACGGCTGCCGGGTTACCCTCCATGCACAGACGAGGACAGCAGCAGCCGCTTGGCCCCAGCAAGGTGACAGCAAGCCCGACGGTCGGTGCTCATGGGTCAGACAGACACCTCAAGGACAGAGATTCCTGAGCTGAGCTTCACAGAGGACCTGCCTGTGATCTCGAGAGGGACACACAGAGAGTGGGGGCAGGCACCAAGCCACCTGGCTCCTGCCAGCTCCAGAGGCCTGGGCCCAGCTCTGGGTGGTGTGGGGCCGGAGGTGGCCTGGAAGGAGGTGGGAACTGCGTCCCTGACCTGCACTGGGAGACCAGGTGCTCGGCCTACAGCCCAAGCAGAGCCCACAGGATGGGGGGCCCAGCCTGCCCCACGCCTCTGGGGCCTGAGAGGCTGGCCACAGCCCACCGCCCTGGGACCTGCTCGCTGCACTTTCTGCAAGCCCATGCAGGAAGCTGTCCCCAGCGCCAGCGGGGCCGAGGGGCAGGCTAGGCTGCTGAGCAGAAGGCACGCCTGCCTCGGTCTGTCCAGAGCCACGGTCCAGCCCGTGTCCAGAGGGACATCGCCAGTGGGAACAGGATGGGGGGCAGTGCTGGGTTCACCTGTGGCAGAGCCCACAGGCTGGAGACTGGACAGCCAGGGGGCCTGCCCCTCTGCCCGGGGCACCACGTGGTGACCATACGCACCACAAGAGGCGCCAGAGCCCTGACTTCAGGGAACCACAGCTCTGAGCAGATGTCAGGCCATGGGGAATGGCTGGGGGGGCAGCCCCCAGGTGGGAGGTGGCTGAGGCTGGCATGGCACGGGGTGTCGAGGGCTCTCCCCACATGGCGTAGCAGGAAGCCCAGCCAGCACCGAAGGCCCTGGCAGAGGGCGGGTGGAAGGACCCAGATGGGGGTGCAGGCACCGTGGGGCAGGTCCCCAGGTCCCCATGCAGCCTGTGGGGATGTGGTTACCTTGGGGACCAGCTGAGGTCGGGGCACACCGAAGAGGTCACACAGGCGGTTGCGCTGGGCTCTCACCAGCGGGAGCTCTGCGTCCCTGGTTGGGGTTGGGGGGGGGGGTGTCAGCAAGGGGCAGGGCCCTGGGAAGCCCAGCCCCACACCAGCGGTGGCCGCTCTGCTGCTGGCACCACCGGGCCTGCAGGCAGACGAGCCCCCCAGCCGGCTCCCAGGACGGAGGGTGGGGGGGCCACAGCTCTCGCTGCATGATTTTAAGAAAATTTTGACTCTGAAGACTGTTTCCTTAATTCTCGTCACACATGGAAATTAAGCAGCACCGGCTCTGCAGACATGCGAGTCCCGCCCCCACCAGGGGCGCAGCCCCTGCACACGCACAGGGAGAAGGCGGGCCTGGGAGCGAGGGGCCCTTGACCCCACTGACAGTCACCAGCCCACGGACCCCAAAACATCGTGCCTGGCTCCCCGGACCCCTTGTCTCCCGAGGGGCCCACCCGCTTCACCCTGTGCCTGGCCCGCGTATTCTCTGCCAGCACTGAGGGCGGCTGTGGTCGGCCCAGGGGCACCTGCAGGTGGGGTGGGCGGGGCTGGCACGGCTGCTCCTGGGGGCTCCGTGCCATGCGCAGGCCAGAAAAGACAACCTGGAGAGGCCCGGGCCTGTCACTCACCAGGCCGTGTCGCTGAGCACAGTCAGCACCTCATTCAGCACGTCCACCCCCACAACGTCCCCATAGGTCAGCAGCATCTCATACACCTGGCTGGCCGTGGTCTTCCGGATCTGCAGGGCAGAGCCACAGTGGTGGGAAGCGGGCAGGACATGGGTTCCTGAGGGCACTGACCACCAGGCGCCGCGACGCAGCCCCTCCGGCCGCCAGATCAGGAGGCCAAGCGGTCCCCGCCCTGGGCCACACATCCTGTCAGGGGACGCATCTGTGCCATCCACCTGGTCGCGGCCCAAGCCCTGCCTCAGCTGGCTGAGGCTTGGTGGCCTGGGTACCCAAGGGGACACTGGAAGCCAGGTCCACCCCCAGGTGGACGGGGACACTCACCATGGGGAAGGGGTGGCAGAGGAGCAGGGACAGCTGCAGCAGCACCTTCTTCCGCACGGCGCCAGGGAACTGCACCATCCCACAGAACCTGGGGGAGGCACGGGTCAGCGGGGCGGGCGGGGCCGGCATGCGGGCATGTGGGGTGCCGGCTGGGGGTCCGGGCACGTGCACACCCGCATGCACCAGGGCATGTGTTAACACTGGCCTGGGCTGGGAGGATGCCCAGGACACGTGGGGGTGCCCGTGGGGCGCAGCCTCAGGGCTGTCTGCAGGGGGCACATAGGCTGAGGCTGGGCTGGCAGTGCCGGCTGGCCCGTGTCCACCCCACACTGCACAGCAGGCCCTGGGCCAGAGGGCTGATCTCCAGGGGCCGGATCTCCAGGGCGGGGGCGGCACTCACACGGCCACGCTCGACCGGAGTTTCTGGACATCTTTAGACTTCTTGGTCTCCTCCCTGCAGAGCTCCAGCAGCTTCACGCAGAAGGGGTGGCTGCAAGGACAGCGCATGAGAGCCCTCGCCCCACCCACCCCTGCTTGTGCCCATGCCCATGGCCCTCGTCGGTGGGCATGCTGACCCCAGTGCCCGCTGGCCTGCTTGGCGACACCGACGGCCAGCACCCCTGTGGGCACAAGGAGAGCCCAGGCCAGCAGGGTGACTGGGACCCCAGAGGAGGCTGGCTGGTGCCCGGGGTCCAGCCGAGTGCTGGGCTGAGAAGGACGTGGGGCCAGGGTGGCAGGGCCAAAAGGGTGCCTAGGAGACGTGCCTCTTCTGAGGTTCCCGGCCAGCAGCTATGCCCCCAGCCCCCCAAGTGAGCTACAAACGTGCAGTGTGGGCTGAGGGGGCCACGAGCCCTGCTCCCCGATCCTGCCCGCGGGCTGGAGGTTGCCCCAGGCAGGGGTGGAAGGGCACAGAAAGGGGCTCCGCGCCATGGTGGGAGGGTGGGCGGGCGCCGCCACCACTGCAACAGCGTGGAGGGTGACAGGACCGAAGCCTGCAGCCTGAGTATCTTGCTCTGGTGTCCTCCCAGGGAACAGAAACCCACTCTGGAGAGACCTGGCCCCCACGCTCCCCCGGCGCTCACAGCAGCCGCAGACACCGTGCACCGCCGCACGCCTCGGCCGAGCAGGAGGGGCCGGCAGGAGCTGGGGGCTGCGCTAAACGCAGCAAGTCAAGGCAGCCAGCGTCATCCCGAGGGGTGAGGAATAGCCTTAGGCTCTAAGGACGAAGCGGGGGCAGGCGGGCGAGGTCACTGGCCCAGGGTGGGCTGTGTGGAGAGGCGGCGCAGGGCGTGGCTGGTGGGGGGCAGGTGCTCGCAGAGCCCAGCACACGGCGTCGAGCCCACTGGCCAGCGCAGGCTCAGAGTCAAAGGAGCAGCCGAGGCCATGGAGGTGGAACAGGCTGGCCTGGCCACCTGGCCCAGAGAGCGGCCGTGCCCAGTCACAGGAGGAGGCCTGAGGCTGAGAGCTCCAGGTCAGCCCAGGCCTAACCACAGGCCGTGTCCGGCACGAGTCCAGTGCCCAGGGGTGTAAAGGCCACCCGGGCCCGTGACCAGGGGCCCAGTCTCAGCCCCACCCCGGCTCCATCCACCGGGGTGACCGAGTCCTCCTACCACACCAGAGCCAGCCATCACAGGCCCCGGCAGGGACCGCCCACAGCCGTCCCCTGCCAGGGGCCCCAGGCCTGCTCACGTCCATTTCCCCTGGGCAGCAGGTGGGCGCGGAGCCCGCAGGAGCGCTTTGGGAAGGGGCACGCGGCCCAGCATGTTCCCAGCGTGGGCAGCGCAGGCCCTGGCGAGCCTGTCCCGCGCGGCGGGCCAGCGGGGCGGCGCACTCACTCCTCCTCCGAGGTGAAGGTGTCGAAGCAGCCGTTGGCCAGCATCTGGTCCAGTGTCCTCAGCAGCGGCACGGACACCCTGGGGAGAAGACCCGCTTGAGAGCCAGGCAGCAGGGGTGAGGGAGAGCGGCGCGGGGCCTTCCACCGCCCCGGGACCCTGGAGTCCGCAACCGCAGGAGCCCGGCGCCCACGAGCAGGCCCCACCCCAGACGGCCACAGCACTCCCGCCGCACCGATGCCACGGCCGTCACGGGGGGCTGGCGCCCCACGGCTGCCAGGAAGGCCAGGGCCACCGTGGCAGGAGGCGCAGCCCAGAAAGGCCCCGAGCGCCCGGGCCGGCCTGCGCTCGCTGCAGGAGGCGGGTCGTGTGCGGCCTCCACAGGCAGTCAGCGCAGCCGGGACCAAGGAGCCGCTTGCCCCACCGGGCTCCACTGCTGGTGCCACTGGCGTCTGCCGCACCGCCCAGTGCCCATGGGGGACCCCTGCCCCCCGAGTCCCGGCGAGAACGGCCCCTCCTCACCTGTCATTCAGGAGGTTGTCCTCAAACACCTGCAGGAGGGTCCCTGCAAAGCTGTCCAGGGCCTGCATGTCGCCCTGCAGGCCCCTGGTGAACTCCAGCAGGCTCTGGGTGGAGTGCCGGACCTGAGGAGAGCTGTGCTTGGAGGCTGCCAGGGCCTGCGGCGCCCCCTGCATCTGCTGCGGGGCAGGCACCCAGCAGGCCTGGCCACCCCGGAGACCCAGGGAGGGTAAAGCAGTGCAAGGAGGAGGGCACAGTGCGAGGGTGGGCCTGAGGGCAGTCCCCACCCTGCCGGAGGGCCCTCACCCCGGCCAGCAGAGATGGGGGGAGGGAAACAGACAAGGAAGAGGAGCCCGGGGCACAGCAGGCTGCAATGCTGGGCCAGGAGCCCGCAGCCATCTGTGCTGGGCACCTCAGACATGGCCAGTCCCCACCGGCGCCCAGCAGCACCCTGGATGGAGGCCCCAGGACAGCCTGGGGAGCATGAGGACCTGACGCCCCCAGCACGGCAACACCCCAGGACACGCTGCCCCCCCAAGACCCACCCAGGCCCCTCGAGCCCTAGGGTGGAGACCCCAGACTGCCCCTGAAGAGGAGCTGGCAGGGCAGGGCCGGGGCCCCTCACCGTGGACTCCGTCAGGCCACCCACAGACACGGCCAGCCCCAGCAGGACGCGGTAGCGGTAGGCGGGCAGCCCCAGGAGCCGAGTGATGCGTGGGAAGGCCTGGGAGGCGGCGCTCCAGTCCACAGCGGCCACCTCCGACCTGCGGGGAGCGAGCACAGCTGGAGTGCAGGGCGAGGGGAGCTGGGGCTGCCACACGCTGGTGGGGGAAGTGCCCGTGGGAGTGGGGCAGGGCTGCTCCTGCTCCCCGTGGGGGCATGTGGGGGCCGTGCCCTGGGTACCTGGGAAAGAGCTTCTCCAGCTCCTCGCGGTGGGGCACGTGGGGCACGGGGGGCCGTCGGGGTGCAGCAGCCGCAGGAACACGCGGGCAGCGTGTGCGCGGAACCGGTCGATCTTCTCACTGGCCTGCTGGGCCAGGCCAGCCATGACCTGCTCGCAGCTGTGGGTGGGGGGAAGGAGGGTGGCCATCAGCACCCAGGACACCCCGGCCCCAGCCTGCACAGCAGCCCCACAGCTGGGGGAGGCCAAGGGCTTTGTTGGGGGCGGTGGGGGGCAGAGGGCAAGGAGGGGCGGGCATGAGGAGGCAGAGGGAGAGCGGGCTGGCAGGTCAGCGGGTCGGGGCGCAGGAGGGCATGGACATAAGAGGCAACCGCTGGTTGGGGAGCTTGGGTGCCGCTGAGGGTGCAGGCGGGTGGGGGTGCAGCGGCACACTCACACGCTGGCCTCGATCAGGTCAGGCTGGTCCCTGGCCAGCAAGAGCGTCAGGTCCATCAGACTGGTCATGGCGGCCTCACGGACCCTGCAGGCACACGGAGCAGTGAGTGAGGAGCCGGGGCCCACCCAGGCCCTTCCGCGCCAGGAAGTGCTCGCCAGCGGAGCAGGGAGGGCAGGGCCAGCCCCCAGACCAGCCACAGGAGCCGCCACTCCCAGGGGCCCCCGGGCCGGGGCGGGAAGCCCTGGGCTGTTCCAGGAGCAGGACGCCGCTCTGGACATGAGCCCCCATGCCGAACCCACGAGCCGCGGGCCCAAGCAAAGCAGCATAGCTCAGGGGACGGGAGGGCAGGGCCTCTGCAGCTCACCCGTGCACGGGCCGTCCCCCAGGATCTGGACCCTGAGCTTGTCCCGCTCAGCAGAGCCCCGAACCCAAAGTCCAGCCGGACCCCAGAGCAACCAAGGTGGATCAGGTGGGACGGCCGGGCCCTCCTCGTGCCCAGGTGGCCCCGCCAGCTGCCCACGGGACACCAGGGAAGCAAAGCTGCTTACCAGGCGCCCACATCCCCGCGGCTGTCGGTGGTGTAGTCCTGCAGGCAGGCCAGCAGCGTGCGGTACACCTGCGGCACGTTCGCCTGGCACAGGGCCTCAGCCGGGCGCCCTTCTGCCTTCACGCCGACAGTCTGGCAGACCCTGAAACATGGCATGTGACCCGTCCCTGCCCCATTTCAGGTCATCTCTGCCTGAGGGTGCAGGACAGGCCTGGAGCCCCCCTGGCAGGCTCGGGTCACGCCCCCTGCCTGGCCCCAGCAGAGAGGCCTCCTGCGTGGACTCCCTGGAGCCGGCCCCTGGGGAGGAAGAGCTCTCGTGGCCACACCAAGGCGTGTGCCCCTCGGCAGCCGGGAGCAGAGCCCCGGGTTGAGGCCCAGGGTCAGCGGCCAAGCCAAAAACCTTCCGATAGCAGGAGAAGCAGAGTGAAAAGAACTGAGCTTTGCCTCCTCAGGGCCAGCGGCCAGCTTCCCACCCATGGACGGCCGTGGCGTCTGGGGACGGGCCGTGAGAGGACAGTGCCTGTGGGGAGCAGATAGGCACTCACCTAGTGATGGCCTTCAAGGCGTCCCGCCGGGCCTCTGCGAAACTCACGTCCGCGGGAGAGATGTGGGTGACAGCCCCCAAGCCTGCGAGGACCTGCAGAGCCACAGAGCTCTTGCACCCAATGAGGGGGCAGCCCCCAGGAGAGCACCCAGTGTCCTCTGGTCCCACCCTCTGTGGGGGGAACGCCCAGGAGACCCTGCAGTCCAGCCCAGGTGTGCTGATCCCAGATAGGCCACACGTCCTTCAAGGTGCCATTAGCTCCAAGGCCAGTGTCTCTAGTGGTAAGCAGCGCGGGGCCGTATACCGCCCTACTGGGTGGCAGTGAGCCCACCCTCACCCCCGCAGATTCGGGGTCTGGGCCCGATTTCCCAGCCATGCTGTGCGGGGGTGGCCTACAGGTGCAGGCGCTGGAGCAGGACATGGGGGGCGGGGCGGGGCAGCCAGGATCCTGAAGGGCCCCGTCAGGTGTGAGTGTGGTGGGCTGAGGTCAGGCTGGGGTGCCGGGCAGTGGGCAGCCCTCCTTGGAACTGTCGGGGGGCTCAGGACCCAAATCAGGGCCTCAGGAGGGCAGCGGCCAGCCCTGAGAGGCAGAGAGCGTAGACAGCACAGCTCGAGGCACAGGGAGGCGGGAAGGCCCTGGGGCGGGAATGGGGAAGTTCCGGGCCAGTGTCCTGGATCGCCACAGTGGGGGGTGGGGCTGAGGAGCAGTGCTGGGGGGGGGGGGGGAGCCCATCTGGTGGGGGCAAGAAGCTTCCGGGGTGCCAAAGCGGGCCGGGAGACGCGGTGGAGACCGCGCGAGCACCCCACCGTGGGGTGTCCCCACCAAGCAGCTCCCTCCTGCCGGGCAGCAGCTCCCGCTCCAGGATGAGAACCCCACCCCTCCTGTGGCAGCCACCCTCCAGTACCCCCTAAGCCAGGCGCACCACAGGGCACTGAGCTGCGGCCCCTCCCACCACACCGGATAAGCTCCTCGGCCGCCTTTTTGGGCCGGATGTCAGAGCAGGACGCCTGCCCGCTCACCTGCTGCAGCCGGCCCCGCAGAAGGAAGCCGGGGAGGGCGCCCAGGGCCAGCGAGAAGCCGCAGCGCGTCGTCTCCTCCGGGCTCCGCAGCTCCGCCAGGTACTGCTCCACCAGCGCCTCTGCAAGGAAGCGGGGTGTCACTGCCCGCGGCGCCTCGGCACACGGCCTGCAGCGTGGAGGGGGCAGCCCCGCGGCTTCTGAAGCAGACTCTATCCGGGGTAGAACCAGAGCGTGTGAACAGGGAACCTCTGGGAACGGGGCTTCCAGCTTCCGTGAGCACGAACACCTCCGAGCTCACTCTCAGGAAAACAGGTCCACGAGGTGTGAGTGACGCTGCCCGACTTCCCCCTTTCACTCACTAAGCCTGTTACAGAGCAGCCCCGATACAAAACGGGGTGCCTGACTGTGGGTCCTCACCCGCGCGCTATTTTCCCCTAACAAGACCACAAGTTATCGGGGACGCCTCCCTCAGAAATGAGTGTCCGCAAAGGCCGGAGCAGGTGCAGCCCCAGGCTGACGCCAGGGCGCGGCCAATGAGCTTCCCAGGCAGGGCGGGACAGGGCAGGGCTGCCTGCCAGGGAGGGTCCCTAGACATCCACGAAGCGGGGGGTGGGGGGGGTGGGGGGGTGGGGAGGCACCTCCCACCTCTCCTGCCTCCTGCAGCCCCCAAGGCGCCCCGTGCCACAGTGTGTCTGGGAGCGAGCAAGGGCGCTTGGCTGTCGCAGGCACTGCTGGGCCGTCTGGGGGTGCAGTGGGGGCAGCAAGAGCAGAGCTCCCCTCCTCCGGACCCTTCGGCGAGACCCCAGCCCCCAGGAGGGGCTAATTTCAGAGAATACTTTCGCCTTCTGTGCAGATGGAGGCGGCGCGCCCCGCAGGTGGAAAGTAAAGTGTGGCCGCCCCGGACACAGACAAGATAACAGACGAGATAACGTGCTGACCCTGTGTGAACGTGCCCGCGGCTCGCTCGCAAAGTCTGTTAGGAGGTTACGGTACGGAACATGATTTTGTGTTTCTGAAAACCACAAAGCAGATTTAGACTTCTGTACACAATGTTTTTGAACACTGAAGACGATTTGTGAATCACCCTTCACACGCCTTTGAGTAACTGTCGTGCGTGCTGCATGAAATGGGGCAGTAAAACATGTGAGCACGGAGGTTTAATTCCTGCGTGAGACCATGGACTGGGTCCCAGAAACACACACGGTCAGGGACTCCCAGAGGCGGCTCAGGAAGACCTGAGGCCCAGCTGGGCCGGAGGCGGCTGCCAGAGGCGCCGTGGAGGGTGGGAGCCCAGCGTGCCGACTTGGGGGGACTCAGGGGGCCCGGGAGCCTAGCCAGGGCAGCCCTGACAGCCAGCGGTCCCTGCTGACGGGCCGGGGCCAGAGGGACACGCGAGACCTCAGGGCAGACGGCGCCAGCAGAGCTCAGTGAGGAGACGTCACGACAAGACAAGGGGCTGAGGACAAAGATAGGAGAAGGAAACCTGAATGGACAGAAGCACGAGAATGAGGTGACACGGGAGGAGATGTTCACGCAAAAGCACAGAGGCTGCAGACGGGTGGAGGGGGGTTCAGCGCAGCACGCGGGCTCCGGAGGATGGGGGTGGGGGGGAGCGCAGCACGAAGGCTCCAGAGGACGGGGTGGGCGGGGGGAGGGGTGCGCAGTACGCGGGCTCCAGAGAACGGGGGTGGGGGGGCGGGATGCTCCGGAGCCTGAGCATGCACCTGCTGGGCCGCAAGGGGCCCGCCCAGCACACCCGGCTCCGTCCAGGGCCGAGGCGCATCCTCAGGCAGGTGCTCGGAGCCAGCGGGGCCGAGGGTCACTGCGGCGCGTCAGTAGGTGTGCCCCCCGTGGCTCCTCAGGCCCCCACGCCCATCACCCTTGGTCTACAAGATCAACCCCAAATGGACCCGGCATGACTGCCCAGCTCTGCCCCCCCAGTGGCAGCCAAAGCCCCGCTGCCCGGGCCACTCACCCTGCCTGGGGGCCCCGGGCTCCGTGCGGTGGTACTCACTGCAGAGGGCGGCCAGGGCAGCGACGGCCGCGTCCTGAAACAGAGAGGGCGTGAGGGCTGGGGCGGGGTGGGGTGGGGGGTGGGGTGCCAGGGCCTTAGGCCCAGCAGCCCAGCCACATTGCCCCTTCCGGGTGCCCGCTCCTCTGTCCTCTGTGGACAACGACTGGACAGGGGAATTCTGGGTCCCTATGCGCCACAAGCAGAGCGGGCTCCAGGAGAAGGGCTGGCCAGGGGCCCAGAGCACGGGCAGGCCGGCCAGCCTGCTGCAGGCGAGAGGCCATGGAAAGACCTGGACACGATGCTCAGAGACCACGGGCGCAGCTGCACAAGGACCCGAAGGGCGGAGCCCTGGGGGGCCCGGAGAGGCGGCCTGAGCCGGGACAGCTGCCACGGCACCCGTGTCCCGCCGCGCCCCCAGACAGCCCGTGCAGATGGACGGGGTCTCACCCATGCAGGCGGGGGACCCGGCGGCCTGCCTGCTCCAAGCCTGACGCTGCCAGGCCGCCGCGTGGGCGCTTCAGAGGCTGGTTCCAAGCCGACTCACAGCCCTGGACGTGGCACTCGTCACAGCCAGCGTAGGGCATGCTGACGAGGTGATTACGGTGAACGGGCACAAACAGCCGTACAAAATTTAAATATGCTGCAAACCAACGGCTGCGCTCGTTTCCTGGCTGTCAGCAGCGTGCACGGCACCATCTGGAGGCCCCAAGGGGCGCAGGTGCTTACCGGGCACCAAGTCTCCACGTGGGGCCTGGAGCCGCTGGGACAGCTGCAGGTAGAGCTCATGCCCGTCTCTGCAGGCAGCAGCCGGAGCGCACGCTCACCTTGATCTGCTGTCGGGAGTGACTGGAAACGAGATGGAGATTCCTCAGTGTGTCGTGGATGAGCCACTGCCAGCCCCCTGCAAGGGACGCCGCCGTCAGCCCGTCAGCTGGCCGCGGGGACCTGGAGCGGCCTGAAGCGAGTACCCTGGGGCCGGCGTGACTCACAGGGAGACGCGGACGCCTTCACTGACAGTGGGGAAGGGGAAACTGCTCTGACCCCGCACACTGCCAGCCCCTCAAGCCCCCTGCGGCCCCCAGGTGAAAGCCTAGCACCCGTCCCAGCAGAGCCAACCCGCACAAGCGTCTTTTTCTTTGACGCTCCTGAGCCTCTGAGGCTGCAGAGCAAACAGCAGAGCGGGCCCAGTTGAAGGTGGCCCGAGGCCCACCGCCCACAGCACAGGGTGAGGGCGGCCAGGCGCTGAGGCTCCCCGGATGGGGTGCGTGGTATGTTGGGAACACGGGGCTCTTGCACCGGGAACCCTTATCCCCCATGCAGCCAGGCCTACTCTTACGCTCAGTGCAGGGGCTCTGGGGGCGCCACAACGTGGGGAGGAGGAAAAGCACTGACCGACCACGGCTCCATCCTTGACGGGCAGGCCGGAGAGCGACAAGCTTTCTATCAGGACGCACACTGGGAGACAGAGCACAGGCCGACGTCACTCCCCTCACGGTGGCAGCCCTGCCCCGAACCCCGCCCCGTCCCCCGTCCCCCAGGCCCCGTCCCAGGGCTGCGGGCAGCCGAGGCCAACCGAGAGCACAGCTCTGGGGCGGCACAGGGGACCCTCCCCCAGCCGGGGACGGGGGTGGTGGGTGAGGGCCCGCAGCAGCACGTGTGGGAAGGAGCTGGCTGTGCGGGGAGAGGGCCTGGCCACACGGAGGACGGGCTCCCGCACAGCTGGGCAGGGCGGCGCTCCTCGAAGGCCCATGCGCGGCAGAAGAGCCTGCGCCCTCGGCCCGTGCCCCAAAGCCAAAGCGGCCTGGGGCTTTCTCTCCAGACCTGTGATCGGCTGCCACTGGCTGGAACTCTCACCACTACAGGAAAGCGCAGGGCAGGAGGCTTGCGGACGCCCCGGAGCGCGCCCTTCTGCGCTTCACGTACCCAGCCGGGGTGGTGGCCTGAGCCAAGCAGACCTGACCCAGCCCACACAGCAGCCCCTTCTGGGACCCAGGCTGTGACCTTGCCCCAGCCTGCTCGGTGTCACTAGGTGGGCCGCGGGGCCCCTCCCCACGCTCAGCACGTGCACCCGCCTCCGGCCAGGCCAGCAGGGTACAGAGGAGCCTCGGGAGTGTCAGGGCAGACGGCAGCACGGAGCCCCTGGGTCACCAGCAAGCCCAGCTGGCCGCTCCCACCAGCTCCCAGCACGGCGCAATGGGCCCACTGCAGCAGCCTGGAGAGCGTGCTCGGGCCCTGCCGCAGCAGCCAAGTGCACCTGGGCCTCCAGGACGGGGGCAGAAAGGCCCAAGGGGACACCGCAAGGCCAGTTAGCTGGGCCTTTGCTCAATCAAGCTGGCCAGAGGGAAAGGGGTCTCTCCCCAACTCCGTCCCATTTGAGTTCCGACTAGAAGAGCAACATCCCCCGTCACCCCTGCAGCAGCCCCGGCGCGCCCACCGCCACCCCTGCCTGCCCTGCCCACGGCCAGGCCCGCTGCCCGCCGGACATACACGCAGGCCCCGTCCTTCAGACCTACCTGCGGCTCTCATGAGCTCGCCTCCCAGGCCCCTGAAACGAGGAAACACCTAGTCACGCTCCAGAAGCCACAGCGGCGTCCTCACTGCCACAGCCGCACCTCCTGAGAGCAGGGGCCGCTCCCTCAGGGGTGGCGGGACCTGGAGGAGACGCCACCGCCGCCCCGCGGGGCCCCTGCCGACGCCGTGCCGACGGGACCCCACATGCCGGCCTCCCCACGAAGGTCCCCCCCGGGCCCTCAAGCTGCGCCCCAGAGTCTGAGGGGCTGAGCGTGCAGAACCGCATCGCCACAAAACCCACGGAAAAACCGCCCACTCCAGACGCCTGCCCACGTTCGGGCTGGCCAGGGAGCTGGGTTGTGGACGGGACACTGAGAAGAAGACAAACCAACACGAGGCTCTGGGATCTCCCCACGGAGCAGCAGGGGTGGAGCTGCCTCCGCCCAAGATGGGGTCAGGCGCCAGGAAGTGTCCACGCGGCACTGGGTGAGCCGGGGACAGCAGCAGTGGCCGCCAGAGTGGAGGGGTGGCCACAGTCTCTGGTGGCCACAGGCCAGACCCGTCATCATCAGCTAGCCCGGCATGGGGCCAGGAAGAGCAGGCGGTGCCGGCAAGGGCTGCGACGGGCCTCCACCAGCACCATGGGGTGCAGGTGGCAGGAAGGGGTGGCACGCGGGCCCCACCACTGCCGGGGTGCCGGGCCCCCGCGGAGGAGGGCAGAGGGTCAAGAAGCACAGCTGCGGTCTGGAGGAGCATCACGTGGACGTGGCAGTGGGGTAGGCCAAGGAAGGGTCACTGTGCAGATGCAGACAGCATGGGTGGAGCCGCAGGAAGGACACCAGGGACGCTGAGGGGCCAGCAGCTGCAGGAAGGCAGGCCACGGGCCTCAAGGGACAAGCTGAGTGTGGGCTCATCCTGCCAAACTCCCAGAGACAAGGACAGATTGGGGGGGGGGGGCGCGGTTGCCCGGAAGAGCCCACTCCTCGTAGTTGTCCACTGGCCACTCACCATGGGGCCGAGCCCACACACACTTGGGGTCCACAGGAACTCCACAGCCCCTTTGTGCATCACACAAGCACCCACGACTGTCACCCCATCACCCGGTACGTCACCTGAGCTACCCTGGCCCCAGAGGAGCCCTGGCAGAGGCAGAGAAGGCTGTGGCTGGACCACGGCCTGGGCTCTACAGCAGACCCCCAGGCAGGCCAAGCCAGTGTGGGCACAGCAGGGCGCGAGGGAAGGCCCCTCTCCCGGGCAAAGCGACAGAGAACACCGCGCCGCCCGTTGGGGCGTGGAGCTCACCCCGAGGGTCAACCCAGGCCACGCAGAGCTCCCTGGGCCGCTACTAGCAAGGCCACCCCCTGGCTGACAGCACCACCCCAGCCCGCTGGACACCCGCTGCCCTGTCCGTCCGCCAGCTCAGGCAGAGAGTCTGTAGGAGGCGCGGCCCCAGGGCTGGCGCAGTGTTAACACCTGAGGGCCCCCTGCAGAGGGGGCTGTCCCCACTACCAGGTCACCTCAGGGGAGGGTCTTAGGGAGGAGGCCCAGGGCTACCTGCAGCTCTCTGGGCCAACTGAAAGGCCTGCCTGGCCGGGCCACCTGGGGCCGCCACGGGGTCACGCATGTTCCTGCATGGAGCAAGGCACCTCGGCAGGAGATAAGGGTGGGGCTGGGGCCAGAAGCTCTGCAGCCTCGAGGCGCCCACCCAGGCCTGCCTCACACCGTTCACAGGCACGGCCTGGGCCTGGAAGCCGCCCCCTGCAGCTGCCCTCGGGTCCTGTGACCTGGAGAAGTGGCCAGTAAAGCACCGAGAAGGAGCCACAACAGCCCTGGGACACTGGGACCACCCAGCCCTGGGACCACCCAGCCCTGGGACCACCACACAGGACACTGCGAGGGCCTGGCCGACGGGCAGAGGACTGTGAGGCCGCAGGAGCCCGGGGCCTGGCTGACGTCCACACGGAGACCAGAGAACATGGAGCCGCAGGGCAAGCAGGGAGGCCACTCGAGGGCCTGGCCCAGCCCACCATATGCCCCACAGGACGCCATGCGGGCAGATCCTGGAGGCTGGTCTGGAAAGCGGCTCTGCGCACAGAAGGGTCAGGGAAGCCCAAGGCTGACTGCAGTGCTGGTCAGGGGTGCCGGGCAGAGACACGGGCTGCGAGGACCGGGGGTGACACTCACCTGTACAGCTGGCGGTCGAAGAGCTGGAAGTGAAAAGAGTGGACAGGGAGTCAGCGGGAGGCCGGCCGGCGATGGGACAGCAGGCCTGGACAGGGGAGCAGCCCCCAGGCCCCGCCGGCCACCCCCTGCTTGTGCCGCCTGGAGCCTGACCCACCGGGCCCAGGGCTGACCCCCACCTCCCTCATGGCCATGGAGAGGGCCTACCCCACGGCTGCGCCCACTGTGGGCCGCCGAGCCCCAGGCATCCCGCATGCCCCCAGAAAAGCTCAAGTGGCAGGTCTGCCATCAGCCACACTTCACAGATGGGGATGGTGCGGCTGGGGTCCCCACTCTCTCTCCCCTGCGGGTCCCGCTGCCCCTCGTGGCCCCGAACATCGGAGTGAAGCCTCCAGTCTAAAGGGAGGACTGTGAGCGGCCTGGGGGGCCAGACCCTGGAGCAAGCTGATGGCCCGTGCAGGACGTAGGTCTGGGTTAGGAGGAGACAAGGGCACCGACCAAGGCATGGGAGGCCCCCACCCTTTGGAGTGACCCTCACGCTGCCCTGCACTGGGGAGACCATGTCCCGTGAGAATCCCCAACCAGGAAAACGCACATACCACGGTGCCCCCCCGACCCCTGTGGCCCTCTGGCCCTCCCCCGGCCCCCGCCCCCCAGCGCCCCGCGGCCCTCCCTCCAGGTTCCGCCCCCCGTCCCCCCAGGCCTAGCAGGCAAGCACTGGGTGCAATTTCGGGGGCTCAGAGGCGGCCTAGACTGCCGGGCCTGTGCGCGAGGGGAAGCAGGCAGTTCCCCGCGAGGAAGTGGCTGGCCGGACCGAGGGCCGGGCTGAGGGAGGGGCCGCACGCACTCTCCAAGCGGCACCTGTCCTGGCACATGCCCGAGGACATGGCCTCACGAGGGACACAGCGACGAGCCTAGAGCCGGGCGCGCCGGCGGGCCCAGGGCCGCAGGGTGGGTCCTCCCGCGGCTGGGACCCTGGGCCTGGGCAGCGCAGGCGCAGCCCACTCACCTGCTGGTGGGTCTGCCTCAGGCCCTCCATGACCTCCTCATCCAGGTGGGCGGCAAGGGGCCTGCAGGCAACGGCAGCCAACTAAGCCCACGAGCCCCACTCAGACGTGTGCCCTGGAGCCCGACCACACGCGGGCCAGGCCCTTCCCCACTGAGCCCAGTGGGGCAGGGCAGCCGTGCTTGGGCTGCCTGGGAGGGAGGCCTTAGGGCAGCTGGGCCAGCTGGGGGCTGGTGTGTCAGTGTGGGGCGGATGAGTGGCCCTTGTCCAAAGGGAAGGTGCCGCCTTCAGGGACGAGGCAGAGAGAGCTGCTTGGGCTGGGAGTCTGGGCCGCGCCTGCCTGCAGCTTGGGGACAGGGCCGAGGCACCCGCGTGGCTGCCCTGGGGACAGGGACGGCCCTGGTCTCCCTGCAGCACAGAGGAACTGCCCAATTATCAGGTGAGACCGGACACAGCCCCCCCGGAGTGGAAAGCTTGGGGCAGGCCGTCCCCCGGGGCTCCAGGCTTGTGCCTGCAGAGCACTCAGGGTGAACGAGCGGGGGGCGCTGGCCACGAGTGACAGGACCAGAGGGTGCAACCCATGGGCAGCCGGCAGTCCTCGGGCAGGGCCGAGAGGGCCAGGGACGAGGGGCAGTGGAAGTGGGCGTGGGCAGTGGGCGGGTTCTGGAGGCTGCTCCTACCTGCCCTCCTGTGCCGCCAGCATGTGCAGGCCCCTGGTGACCTCGGCGCAGGCCAGCAGGGCCCCGTGCCGCGTGTGCAGGTCGGAGCTGTGCGTCAGGGACAGCAGGTGCGGGAGCACTGCGGGGACAGTGGTGTGAGTGTCTGCCGCCCGCCAGGCTCGGCGCCGCCTGGGGAGAGGTGCCCCGCACTGGGCCAGCCAGGCTGTGCCCTTGTGCACACGTGTGCTGGGAGGTGGGGGTGCGTGTGGCATGAGCGTGCGTGTGTGCAGCCATGGCTGAACCAGCGCCTACCGTGAGTGGCCATGTACTCGGGCGCCTGGGGGGTCAGGTTGCGCAGCGCCTTGGCGGACAGCTCTCTGATGATCCTGCGGGAGAGGATGGTCAGCCCTCCGCCGGCGACTCCATGTGCCGCGCCTCCGAGCCGGAGAGCGGACAGACATGCGCCAGGAGCCAAGTGGCCATGTGCCGAGGACGCATGGTGACACTCCGCTCGGTGACCATAACTGGACGAGGCCCAGCACGGCCTCCTCCAGGAACGGCGGCTTCCGGGTGCCTGGCAGCAGAGCCTCCAAACTCCCAGGAGGATAGCGACCCCGCCAGGGCCCTGACCTCCCGCGGTGGAGAAGGAAGAACGTCACGGGGGGGCACCCGCCGCGTCAGCACAGGCATTTCCAGCCAAATCCCACCTGACGAATTCTCGGCAGGGGACCGCGGGAGATGCGCCCAGGATGGGAGGGAGCTGAGCCCCGCAGGCCAGCCCTGGTACCAGGGGCTGATGGACAGCCCCTCTGGGCACCGGAAAGCAGGAGGGCTGGGCGACAGCCCTGGATGGAGCAGGAGCTGCCCTCGCCTTGGTGGTCAGGCAGCGGCAGGACCACATGGGTGCGAGACAGGCCCCTGGGAAGCCGCATCTGGTCTTGCCCCTTAACAGGTGCACGGTGCGGGGGGAGCACAGGTGGGGAGCGGCTGCCATGGAGGGCTTGGCCCAGAGCGCGCCCACAGCCTGGGCCCCGTCTGGCAGGGCCCTGTGCGAGGGTGGGTGGCCAGCAGGGGCCCTCGTGCCAACACCACCACGTGCAGCTGCACACATGGCGCCTCGCGCAGGCCCCATCCAGTGCCCAGCGGGATTGTCTCTGGAGTGCAGGGGCTGCCAAGGCTGCAGCGAGAGCATGGACCTCGGCAGGGAAGACCTGCTGCCGCCGGGCCCCGTGAGGACAGTGTGGAGGCCCTGCCGTGGGCTGCATGCCACCGTGTACATGGCCACCCGTCAGCCAATCAGAGGCCAAAGCCGTCAGCACTCAGAAGAGGACAGGAGGGAGTTTCACGACGGGTGTCTGCAGCACCGTCCCGACAGGCCACACAAACAACAGTCCGCCAAGGCGCCGGCCCCTGGGCCAGCAGGCAGCAAGGATGTCAGAGCCCGCCAGAGCAGCCTGCGGGCAGAGAGCAGTTGCCAACTGCCCCTGGCAAGGGCCAGCCTTGGGGTGACCAAAGAAGCCAGACCCGGCAGCAAACACCAGATAACGTGATTAAAAAACGGTCAAAGACCTTGAAGAGACACTTCTCCTGAGAGAATGGAAACAGCCAACAAGTGCGTGGATAGAGACTGGCGTGGCTGGTCACTGGGAGCCCCAATCAGACCACGACGGGGGCAGCTCATAGCCACCAGGATCACAGCCATGAAGCAGCGACCGGGACAGCAGGGCTGGCAAGGACATGGACACACGACTGAGGTGTGTGGTCTCGGGGAGTCGGTCTCCTCAGGAAACTCCACACAGGATGACCCCGTGACCCGCAATCCCGCGTGGGGTCTGCACCCCGGGAATGGGCAGGTGGCAGGTGAGTGGGTGAGTGAGACGTCTACCTTGAGGCAATTCCGGCCACAAGAGTGGGTGCCCCCAGGGCATCGGGTCACAAGAGCCCAGCCAGGCGCAGGGCAGACACCAGCTGCAGCCCGGGGCCGAGCGGGGCAAGGCGGGCCGGGGACCCTGCGGAGGACAAGGGCGCGGGGAGGCATCACCACTGCAGGGCTGTGTGGGAGGCAGGGCAGCGCCGGCAGGCGTCCCAGGCTGAGGGCTCCTTGGTAGGACCATGGCCAAGGATGGAGTTTGCATCTTTAAACAGTTGCGCAAATGAAAACAAACATCTTTACGTGGGACGTGGGGTCCTCTGAGGAGCCTGCAGTGGCTCCTCACACTGGCCGCTCTCCACACGAGGAGGCAGACGAGACGAGGGCGTCCGGGACGCGGGGCGCCGCAGCCAGGAGGCAACTACAGGAGTCAGCCAGGCACGCGCACCCGAGGCCACACCCAGGCCGGCCTGCTCTGGGGACAATTCCAGGTCAGACTGACTCGGGGCCCAGGGCCAGGCCGGCCTCCCTGCTCCAGGGCATCCAAAAGACAAGCGCTGTGGGGAGGAGGGCGCCCACCGCAGCTCTCCTCGGGGCGGCCTCTCACCCGACACAAGCTCGTGAGATACAGTTTAAGGCCGACGCCACACAGACCTACCCATCCCAGTGGCCGATCTTCATGGTCAGCAGGTGGTCGATCATGGGCCGCGTGTACTCGGTGAAGCCCGCGATGGTCGTGCTGCGGGGACAGGGCAGAGGCGGCATAGGGCTGGCGGCCGAGAGGCGGGGCGAGCGGGACCGAGGGACCCAATGGGTTAAAAGCACAGGCCGAGAGTCCCCCGGCTTGAAGGAGCTGCTTTGCAGACCCAGCCCTCCCCCCGCAGGGCGCCGGGACGGGCTCCCTCCAGGTGCGGGACACAGGCAGGTGCCGAGGCGGCTGTGCACTCCCCTAACTGCACCGGGCCGCGCGCCCACCCTGGTCCCAAGCGTCGGCCCGCGCTGGCTCACCAGCCATGGGAAGTGCTGTTTCCACGGGACAGGAAGAGTCACCTCCAGCCCCACAGCCAGGATTCGCCCCACAGCCCCACCATGCGGAGCCCAGACCCCAGCCCAGCCCACACGGGTGCACACAGGGGCACACGATGGCCAGAAGGTTCAATCCAAGGCAGCACCTCAAAACTGCCCACTTGAGAAAGGAAGCCAGCGTCTCCCCAGCGACTCCCCGCGGGGCCAGCACCCCGGGGTGCCTCTGGAGGGGCTGCACCTCCACTCACCCCCACCCTGGGCACCGCACCCCACACCAGCACCCTGCCCACTCCCCCAGCTTTCACGCAGGTGGAACCAGATAGGCGGCTCCGGCCGGCCTAAGGGAAATGTGCTGACGCCTCCAACCCCACGGCTGCTCTTCACACACAGCGCCATCGGCCCTGAGACGCACGGGCCTGAGCTGCCACAGCTAAGTCAGAAGCGACACGTCTCGCGACAAGTCGCGAAGCCTCACCTGATGACGAGGAAGCAGTTGGAGATGTTGCCAACAGCAAAGTAGTCAGCTGCGGTCAGAATGTCGATCCCGTGAGGGAAAGTGCCCTAAAAGACAGGGGGGCAGTGAGGACCGGCCGACGGAAGGGCCAGTCCCCACGCTCCCGTTCACCCCCGCTGGCGAACACAGAGGCACAGCCGCCTGCCCCGGCGGGACAAGCGGGGATCACGGGGCCACTTAGAAACTCTGCACTTTCTGTCAGATGGCCCCTCAGACGCGGTGGCCCGGGGCGTGGTGAGCGTGTCCGTGGAGCCCACGGCATCAGCCTGCTGCTCCCGGCAGCCGCGCACTGCGGTCTCCGCCCTCCCGCCTGGAGGTGCCCCGGCCACTGAGGACAGGCTGACCAGCAGCGCCCATTCACACAGCTGCAATGCCCGCCTCCCACACCACTCCCCGGGGGCGCCAGTGCTACCAGACGTGCTGGCCGCGGCTCGGCGCCCATCTCCAGGGCGCGGGGCTGGCCAAGGTCCCCTGGAGACAGCAGTAGTGGCTGGGCGCTCGCCACGTGTGGCCTGCCCGTGCGCGCCTCCCCTTGCCCTTAGCTGCCGCCTCACACAGCCCAGGTGGGTCCTGGGCAGCAGCGGTCGACGCCCCGCAGGCGGCCCCTCCACCCATGGAGGTCGGGGTCACGGCTGCCTGTGCCTCGAGGCCGGGCCCGCAGGCCCCTCCCCCGACACGGCCCTCAGCAGCACGTGTGTGTGAGCATGGGCATGTGTGCACGCGCACTGCTTGCGCGCCAGGGCAGGGGGCGCCTCGGCGCACACGCAGGCTCCCTACAGGAACTGCCGCAGCCCGGCCGAGGGGGGCCGGTTCCAGCCTGGGCTCCGCGCCAGCATATGCGGCTCCCAGCGCCCCCTCCAGCCCCCAGGAAGCTCCAGGAAGGAAGGGTCGGGGTCACCGTACCTGTCTCCCCACGTTCTCCTGGAAGGCGGCCTGTGGGCAGAGAAGAGCGGCGTCAGGCTGGCTTCACGGCACCGAGCGGTCAACTGGAGCAGACGCGCCGGGAAGCGCCAGCCCTGCTGACAGCCGCAGGGCCCGACCGGACCATGAGAGCCAGGCGGCTGCTAAACAAGAGCCTGACGACCGGCCTGGGGCGCGGCTGGGTGGCGGGGCACATTGCATCGGCTGCTGAGCGGTGGGCGCGCAGGCCCACAGACGGTCAAGAGGTCTCAACGTGGCGGCGTCGCAGGCAGCATCCTTGCGACCCCAGCCCCCGGAGGGACCCCACGCCTGCTGCCCACCCCGGCATGGGGATGGCGAGGGCCTGGGCACGGCAAGGCTCCCCCACCCGTCGTTCCTCCCGAAGTGGCGGGGCCCCCTCAGGTGACAGGGCAGGTGACAAGGTGCGTGGCCGGGGAGGGCAGCACTCCCGCTGCTCTGAAGGGGAGTCCTTGGCAGGGCCTAGGCTGTCTCACCTGCCTCTCAAGACCCCCTCATCCCCGGCCCCCCTCACGGGGGGGCCCCAACGCCACGAGACCAGAACGCCAAGCTCCGGGCCCCTGCCAGTGCCGCCCGCAGCCGTCTCAGAACACTGCCCCGGACAAGCCGTGGCTCAAGGGGAGGCGCTGGCCCCGCCCCCGCCAGCCGCCCCCCTCACTGGCACCGTGGGACCCCAGAGTCTGCTCTGCCGGAGGAGTGCACTCGGCCGTGCCTCAGCCCCTCCATCCGGACCCCGCGCCCAGCTCTGCTGCTCCACATTCGAGGCCCGGTCAGCGGGCCCAGAGGTTGAGGGTGGCCAGGATGCCAGGGCCTCTGCCTCCTGAGCCACCCGCGCTATGTCCACCAGGCCATGCCCCAGGGGCCTGTCCTTCCACAGTTGGGCAATGGCCGGGTGGTGTCGCCCATGATGCTCAGGACGTGCCCCACAGGGCACCCTCCTGGCCCCACAGACCCACCACAGACCGCGGCCTTGCCCCAGTGGCCGCTTAGGCAGCCCCAGGTGCTCTTGGGGGCCGGCCGGAGCTGCCCGCTGCCCGCACCCCCAAGAGAGGCCCCGCTGGGACTCACGGAGGCGGCCCGCCTGCAGTTCACGTTCCGGTCAAACAGCGCGGCAACCACCAGGGCACTGCAGAGAAGAGGGGAGAGGTCACTCGGGCCCTGTGTGGGCACCCAGGCCACAGCAGAGTCCTCCTCCTTGCTTTCCCTCCCAGGTCCGGACATCGGCGAGGCCGCGGGCAACGCCAGGGCCCCAAGGGACACGACAGCACCAGCAAGGGGGGCCCAGTGGCAGGCAGGCCCCCTGAGAAAGCAAGGGGGGCCCCCTGAGAAAGCAGGTGCCCCAGTGCAGAGACAGCTAGAGGGGGTTGCACCCCACTCTAGGACGGAGGCGGGACTGTCCCTTGTGGACGAGGCCTCAGGGGCTCTGGCAGCAGGAGGGCCCGAGGCCAGAGACCCCAGCAGGCACAGCAGATGGCGACTGGCTGTCACAGCCCTGGGAGCATGCCCCCCACGCTCCCAAAGCGGCACTCCGCTCAGCCGCGACCAGACCCCGTGCTGGCCACCGCGGTAGATGCCTGGGAGGTGCTCACGAAGGACCGGGGCGCGGGGACGACACGTCTCCACGTGACCCGCGAGTGTGCACGTCACACCCGCCTCTGGGGAGAGGTTCTGCACGTGGATTTCAGACACCCTGTCACCCCGAAGGGAGCCCCGCAGCTGGGGCCTCACGCGGCCAACGCGACCACGTGCGCTGACCAGCTGACCTTGCCGAGGGCGTGACCTGCAGACACAGTCGAGGCCCAGGACCTCAGGGTGTTAGGAAGCAGGGGCTGGGAGACACTGGAGGGGCCCAGTGGCTGCCGGCCTCGAAGGGGGAGGGAGAGGCCAGGGGCCGAGGGGCAGGGCGGCGCCCGGCGTCCTCAGGAAGAAACCAGCCCCACCACACCCACGTGGCCCCTGCGACCCAGGCGGGCCTGTGGCCACCGCGTCCAATCGAGAAGACCCCTGCGCAGTCGGGGAGCCGAACGCGAGCGCGTGGAAGGGCTGACCACACGGCGACCACTGCCCGCAGCCAGAGCGGCGCTGCTATGGCTCCTGCTCCCCCAGAAGGCACCTCAGAGTGCCCGCCCCAGGGGCGGCGGGCGGCATCTGGGCCCTGTGCACAGTGTCGCTGCCGCGGCCCTAACACACGAGAGTCTGCACCCCGCCTGAGCGCACGGCGGCCCGGGTGCGCCCCTTGGCAGTGTGGCCTGCTTGCAGGCTGGCACAGGTGCAGCGCGAGGGCCGGGAGTGGGGCAGGGGCTCGGTGTGTGGGCGAGAACATGGGCTCCCAAAACACGCGCCTGGCCACGGGGGGCAAGGGTGCAAGGGAGGGCACGCGTGTGCATGTGAGTAATGGGGGTCAGTGTGAGAGGCGTGACGTGGGGCTGCGCGGGCTCAAATGTGAGCAGGACCAGGCCTCGGGCCGCAGCCATCTCCCCAGAGGCCCCGGAGCCTGGAGCTGGAGATAAAGCACCAGGGAGGAAGCGGATGAGGGTGCAGGGCACAGCCCCGGGAGCACCCCACAGGCAGCGCGGGGCCACCGGACATGCCAAACAGCACGCAGGGCGGCCAGCACGCCGGCAGGAGCACACGTCACGAGGGACTCCGACGCAGGGAGGCCCACAGGGCCGGCTGGACGCGGCACCGGCCAGCTTGAGGGCACCGCCCTCCACACACCACAGCCGGGGCCAGCCCTACCCACCCGCCGCAGGGAAGCGGGGCCGGCGGGGACACCGGACGTCACACGGCCCGAAGCCCTGTCCCTGGGCTGAGGTCTGCCTTGGCTGGCACAGTCTCAGCAGAAGCCTGCCCCCCACACACACCCCACTATGACGGACACTGCCGGGGCGCGGCTTCCTCAAGGCACAGCTTCTCCTCTGACCTCTGCTCTCTGACCCCGCGCGCTGACGCGGGTCTCCTGCACGAGCGTCTGTGTGGACGAGGCAACGTCGGGCTCCCGGGGGCCCCTGGAGGGGGGCTGGCACGGGCCCGGGGTGCGGGGCGCGCGGACCGGGAGGGCGTCGGGCCGGTCGGAGGTGGTGGGGAGCCCGGGGGCCCCTGACCCCGACCCCTCCAGGCTCGGGGCCGCCCGCGGGCGCGGGGAGAGCGGGCGGGAAAGGCGGGCGCGGGCGTCTGGGCGTGGGAGGCGGAGGGAAGAGGCGCCGCAGCCCAGGGAGAGCCCGGGGTCCCCCCACGCAGGAGGAAACTTGTGGGTTTTTCCATTTTAAAAAACTCAAGAAAATAAATAAATAAAAATAAAAAACTCAAATTATTTAGTTCTAAAATACTAAAAAGAAACGAAATCCACCTACAGTTGATCTGCTTCTAGCTGATTCTATTTCAGTATCAAACTGCATTTGTGAACAAAATCTTAGGAACCCTTGCACGGACGCTGCCCTGACCGAACTTCACCAAACGTCACGACACACAGCGCAAGCGCAGCAGGACTTAGAGGCGCAGCTTTCAGTCAGCTGGACGCTGAGCCAACGCCGCAGATCAAGCGTGCATACCCCCCAGCTTCGTAATATTGTTTTCATTAACTTTTCTTTCAGGTGCTCTAATTTCACACTTTCAGAATGAAACTGGCTCTTCTAGAAACACTAGTCTTCCCGGCACAAGCAGGTCTGACAATGCGGGTTACAGAGACACGGAGGCTCCTCGGCTCCACGGCCCACGTGGGCCTCGCGGTGCTGCTGCACAGGAGCCGAGCCCCAGTCCGCCGGCCGGCCTGTGGGGCCTTGGCCCAGGAGGGGGCGCGGGATGCAGGGCCCCCCGCCTGCTTCTAGGCAGAGGGCTGAGGGGCTCCCCACACAGACAGGGTCCGTGCCCGACAGAAAGGGGCCTTCTTGTCCCACTCGGGGGAGTGCCAAGTGCCCGATGCCTAAGGCCAGGGACAAGCCTGCCCAGCTTGGCTCCACAGGCCGCGCTGCTCCTCCGGCAGCAAGGACACGCTGCTTCCGGCTGAAGCCGCAGCACCCGCTCGTCGGGAGTCCGGGCGTTTCAGGTGTCAGGCCAGCAGTTTGAGTCCCGCCCCCGCAGCGGAGTGTTGCCCATCGTGCCCTGTTTTGAGGTGAGCGGCTGGCGGCCTTGTGGCCGGGGACCCTGCCCCACGCTGGGCACGGGGGCCGACGGGCTGGTGGGCCAGCCGGTTGGGGCACGCCGGCCAGCGGCTCCCACTCCGCCTTTCCCGAAGCCCCAGAGGCTGTCTTCCCTCTGGAAGGCAGCCACCAAGAAACGCTGAGTGTGAACAGGACGTAGCTTTGAGCAACGCTTGCCTGTCCTGATTTTTCAGGACAATCCTGCCCTCAAGGAAGAGACCCGGAGCCAATCCCAGGCTGCCCACACCAGCTGCCCGCCCTCTGCTGCAGGGGCGGGGCCGACACTGCCCGTTGGGGGTGGGGGGTGCAGGCTGATGTCACCAGCCTGCTTACAACAGAGTTTCAGGTGAGGAAATCCGCACGGGGCGGCGACACGCCATGGCGATGGCAGACGCTTCCTTCCCTTCTCGCAGGCGCTCTGAGTCCGGGGCCGGCGTCTCTGGGCCATGCTCGGCCCTCCCGGCCGCGCTGGCCGGACGTGGCCCGTGTTCCTGGATCACAGCTAGCTTTTCAGGAAGCCTTATTTGCTTTTCCACAAAACATTCCCTCTCTTTGTGCATCTGTGTGTGATGTTCAAGAACCAGGGATTCTCGGAGCCACCGAAGGCCAGTCCAGACACAGCAGAGCAGACCTGCCCGGCGGAGCCGCAGGGGGCAGGGGCGTAGGGCTCTCATGCTGAGGGGAACGCGGCCTTCCTGCCATCGAGAGTACGCTTCATCTCCACTGGCTGCCTCGCAGGCTCCCTGGAGTTTGTGAAAGTACTTACAGGTATCGAGATTTTATCACGTGCCAAGATTAATGGGCTTAAAAGCTGACAATTAAAATGTGGTCACTCATTACAAACCCAGGGAGGCAGATCTCAAAGGACACACCCCAACCGATACTCTGGGGCAGGGAGGCGCGCGCCAGCAGCGTCCTGCAGGCTCACCTGCTCGGTGACTCACCTGAGCCCGCCCTCCCGCCCCCGGACGCCTGCGGCCCAGATGGACCAGGCGGGCTGTGTACAGGCTCCCCAGAACCGGCCAGACCGGCCTGAGGAGCCCGGGGGCACGACTCTGAGGGCACCTGCTGATCTGGGCCTGAGGTGGGTGCAGGGAGTGGGGCTGCGAGGGGCCTTTTCCAGCAGAAACCCCAGGGGGCCACTCCACTCCGCCTGGCTAATTAGAAGGAACGGGAAGGGCTGGGAGGCAGGAGCCGGGAGCCCCCAGCTTGTGTGAGAGTGGGCCAGTGGCGCCCACGTGGGCATGCCAGGAAACCGGTCCTCCTCCAAGATCAAAGGGCCAGGGCCCGGGAGTTTCTGCAGCCGACGCGGCCCGTCCCCCGCAACCGTGCTCAGGTCACCAGGAGTGACACGGAGACCCAGGTTGGCTTGGAGCCCCATGAGGTCCCACAAGCCCAGCCCCTTCCTCGCCCATCGTGGTTCCTTAAAAAAAAGAGCCCCAGCTCAGGAAAGCCGCGGGGCCCAGCACCCACCTCCCGCCCACCCTGCCCACCCAGACAGACGTGGTGCCCTCACCCTCAGGGAGCCCCTGGGGTGGACTCAGCTCCGCCAGTCGGGGACAGGTGTCCAGTCACTCCCCCGTGCACCATGGGCGTGGCCCCAGCACCCACAACAGCCCCCATGTGCCGGACCCTCCCAGAGGAGCTGGCTGGTGGCTTCCAACCTGCCTGTCCCCCTCCAAGTGACAGCGGGCTGACTGCAATGGGGAGAGCGGGCCCCGTGCCCCCTCCTGTGGCGACGCACGGGCAGGAGCGGCCCGGTGCGGCCTCCCAGCAGGCATGAGCCAAGCACACAGCAGCCACGCCTGGGACAACAGACCATGCCCCACCGCTGCTCAGGCCAGAGGGGCTCAGGGCCAAGGCCTGTATCAGCAGCTCTCCTGGGGGACACTCTGCTTCATGGACGCTCATGAGGACAGCGCTACTACGTCACGTCCTGGTGCAGCAGGAGCAGAAGGGACCTGCGTGCAGCTAAAAGAACCTCCCTTCCAAAAGCCCAGGGCTGGGCAAGACCCCAGACCTGCGTCCACACCATGGGCCGGACACCAGGGCTGAGGCACCAAGGCTTACCAGCCGGTGGCCCCCACGGAGCCGCGAGGGGCAGAGGCGAGGCAGAACCTGGTCTCAGCCACCCTGCACCCTCCTGGCCGCAGGTCAGCTGACTGACCGCGAGGCTCTTGCTCCACCCGCCCCTCCCAGGTGGACAGGAGCAGGTGAGGCAGATGCCACTGCTTCCGGAAGCGCTTTATCTCCTGGAACAGGGAGTGGGTCCTCGGGCTCTGTGGGCTGCTTTGATGTGCGTGTCAAGATGGAGATACGCGGGCCGCACGCCAGGCCCCAAGACGAGACTCCCGCGGGAACAGATGGCCGCACCCCAGGCCCTCCACACACACGTCCCTGGAGACCACGCAAAGCTCTGGGGCCCTTCCTTGCAGAGCCGTGGAGACAGCATGCACACCAGAGCACCATCTGTCCTGGGGAGCCCATCCTGGGGAGCCCGTGGTGGAGGGACCATCCTGGGGAGTCCATCGTAGGAGCACCCATCCAGGGGGAGCCCGTCCTGGGGTACCCATTCTGGGGAGCCCGTCCTTGGGGAACCGTCCCGGGGACACCATCCTGGGGGCCCCGTCCCGGGGAGGCCATCCTGAGGAGCCCGTCCTGGGGGAGCCCATGCCGGGGCACCCATCCTGGGGAGCCTGTCCTAGGGAGCCCGTCCTGGGGAGCCCACACTGGGGAGCCCGTCCTGGGGAGCCCATGCCAGGAAGCCCGTCCCGGGGAGCCCATCCTGGGGCACCCGTCATGGGGAGCCCATCCTCAGGCCTCACCGGAAAGGCGAACCTGGGTGAGCCAAACGCGTGTCCTGGCGCCCGGGAGCGGAGCAAGGACGCGGCACGGAGCAGCAGGGGCCGCGGGTTGGCTCGCTCCCAGGCCAAGACAGGGGCGCGAGGCAGGCCCAAGCAGAGGCCAGGGCTGCCTGCTGGGGCTGGGCGCACAGGGGCGCCTGCTCTCCATTGGGACCCCAAGAAGCCGATGCCCCCCCCCCCCGGAACTGCCATGCAGCCTCAAAGCGGTAGTTTTGGCGCCGCTGTCACGGCGAGCACCCAGGCGCCCGACACCCCCTTCCCCGGGACTCCTGCCCAGGCCGAGGCCCCGAGAGCCCCCTCCGCAGAGCATGTGCCCCAAGAAGCACCCTTGTGTCCCGTGTGTGCCCACTCATGTCCCCCATGCATCCCCACGCCAGCACCCGTGTCCCGGCGCAGCCCACCTGGAAATGGCGGCCACAAAGGGCTCCAGCTCCCGTGGCTCGTAGGCGCGAGCGAAGGCCCAGCACACGTAGCAGGCGGCATCCCTGACGTTGGTGCCCACGCTGCAGGCGCCCCGCTTCTCGTCGTAGGCCAGCGCCTTCAGGATGACGGGGACCACTGTGCCAGGAGACAGGCGTGAGTGCCCGCCCAGCCCCTGCCCACTGCGAGCCGCGCACAGCCCTGCAAGCCGTGGCCCCGCAGGAGGAAGCGTCTTTAAGAGGTGACCCAAGAGACCTGCGGTGAGGCTGCCAGGCGGGGCAGGGCCGCGGGCACAGCCTGGGGGCGGAACGGCAGGCGCGGGGAGCTGACCCAGGGCTGTGGGGAGGTCGTGGCTGCAGGGGGTGGGGGCACTGGAGGCCCTGGGGCGAGGCCTTCCAGAAGGAGCCCGTGCCCACCCAGCGCACACAACCCCGGCATAGAGCTGCCCTGGGGGTGCAGCAGCCCAGCGGTGGGCGGCCAGTCCCCCCGGCTTTTGGGTCTAAGCATCACGGGCTGAAAAGGTGGATTTGGTTCATGCGGGTAGTTCTGAGGCTGGGGGGAGGGGGGGGCTGGGGGGCACAGAGCCGGGGGCATGAGGGGCATGGAGCAGGGGGCTGGGGGCTCGGGCTGAGGGGCTGGGGCGAGGCTGGGGGTGCGGGGCAGGTGACTGGGCACCTCCTACAGGGCTACCTGACTGACGGCTGGTCTGGGCCCTGGGTGGGTCCCGCACCTGTGCGGGGAAAGCCTCAGGTTCCCAGTCCAAGCCCAGGTCCGCCCAGGCCTCCCTGGGCCAGCAGTGGGGGAAGGTGGGTCTGTGCAAGGCCGGGAGCTGCACATGGGGCGGGAGCGGCAGAAGCCCCAGCAAGGGCCCACACTCCCGCCCGGCCCATGAGCTGCCTGCTGACTCCCGGCCACGCCCGCCCCCCGGGGCAGAGGAGAGCCCGCGGGGCCTCCCCACAGCCCCTCCGAGCAGACTGTACCCTCGTCCCCCCAGGCGCCGTGGAGGACCCACACCACACCAGGGGCCATGCCGGGGCGCGAGGACGTGGCGGCCGCAGCCCGGAGCAGCCTCCCTGCTGGCCGGGTCAGGCAGGAAGAGAACCCCCGCCCACCGTGAGGAGCGCCCGCTCACGGGGCCCTGGCAGCACCCTGCAGTATAAAAGTGAAAGAGCTCGGAGGACGGCAAGGCACAGGCAGACACAGGCTTCGGGGCGAGACACTTGGAAACGGCTGTCAGCACCAGCACAGCCCGGGCTGCGAGAGCGGAGACGGCGGGGTAGGGCGGCCGCACGGGGCTCTGCCCGGGCCACTGCCCAGGCCACACCGCCAGCTGATCCCGGCCTCCCGCCTCTACCGCGCCCAGGGCTGCCCGCGTCTAGGGGCCTGGCCAGGAGCCGCCTCAGCGGCCATGCGGGGCCTGGGCAGCAGGCAGCACACAGAGGAGCAGCAGTCTTCGCCCCAGACGTTCACAAAGTCATCGCTAGAGGCCAAAATTCAGAACAACTCCCGACTCCACGGGTTTAGCACAAGGAAGCTCTTCCACAGCCTGACCCCCCCCCGTGCCCCCCCTCCCTGCAGTTACACCTGCAAACGCGTGTCCAGCACTCGGCCCCAGAGGGCTTCCTTCTGGCAGCCCAGGCCAGCAAGGTCGCTGGGCGCCCTGCCCTGAGGCGGCATGTCAGCTGTGTGACGCCAGGGCCTCAGGACAAGCAGCCTCCGGGCGAGAACCGACTTAACGCTGAGGGTGCCAGCCACCCCCTGCACCCCCCGCCCCCGCCCCATCCTTCTCTGCCGAGGCAGAAATGCTCTCCAGGAGAATCACCCTACAGGCAGCACAGGGGCAGGGCCCTGGCAAGTGGCAAGTCACACTAAAAGAAAGACAAACGTCCGCAAAGGCCTCGGCATGGGGCCGCCCCAGCCGGGCAGGACCCTGCGCGCCGAGCGCGGCTTCTGGGAGCGGGTGTGGCCACCCCACAGCTCCCACCGCAGCCGCCGGCACAGCCAGCCATCGAGCCTGCGCAGAAATGCAGCCCAACTGGCTCAGGAAGAAGCCAGCACTGGATTTGCTGGGGGGCAGGAGGAAACGGTGGCCAGAATATCTGGTTCCACAGATGTTTGGGTTTTGAGCTCCCACAGGTCAGTCCTGAAAACCGCCCCAGGCCGGAGTGGCGCGGTGGCGGGTAGCCCCAGGAGTGCCCACCGCGTCCGTGCCGCTCCCCAAGGCCGCCGCCTTGGGCCCGTGGCCATGCCCCAGGCACCCCGGGAGGCCAGGCCCCACTGCCCGCAGGCGGCACTAGGGGCCAATGTCACGAGCGCCTTGTCCACTGAGCGCACGGATGACCCCGCAGAAGCAGCCCCCAGGCGAGTGGAGGCCTCGCTCCGGCTGGCGGCCAGCCAACACCTCCCAGAGGGGCTGAGCCCAGGCGGGGGCGCCCAGAGCCCCAGCCCCCTGCACACGAGAGGCCCCGTGGCCACAAGAACCCAAGCCACTGAGCAACGCGCCCACCAAGCTGGCTGAGCTGGTCCACGGGCACCAGGCCTCTGGGACCCGGGGAGACTCCGGATCGGTCAGGGTCTCCCTGAGCCTGAAGAGGGAGCAGCGGGCGGCAGTGGCGGTTGCAATGTCACGCTGGAACCCACTGCCCGCGGCGGCCCTGCCCGGCTAGCCCTGTCTGCCACGCGGGTGAGGCTGAGGCCCAGCGAGGCCCCAGAGGGCACCCCGGGTGGTCTTGAGGCGCCACACATGCCTCTCTTCAGGGCTCCTGCCATCACCCTCTCATTTGTTCAAACATGGAAACCAGATTCTTCCCCAAGAGCAAGACATTCCCCTCCTGAAACATCTCCTGGGGGGCCACACACAAACCCCAAGGGGAGAGGAGGGGCCTGTGCCCCCCCCACCCCGCCCCGGCCGGCCCTCACACCAGGCCCTGCACACACTCCAGCTGGGCTCGCCAGCAGCTGGCCCTCACCAGCGGGGGGACGCGACCCACAGCCAAGACTAGGAGGCCACTCGTCAGCCCGGACTAGATGGAGCCGCTCCACGGAGGCACCACGGCGTCCCTCATGCCCAGGCCGGTCAGTCAGGTGGGGCTCAGGGATCTGGGGCCCGGCAGACCCCAAAACACAGGGATAAGGGAGGTGCTGCTCACCACGCCCAGAACCGGCTGGTGCCACCACCGCAGCTGGTGAGGTCCGGCAGCCCCACCAGGCCGGTGGCCTCCAGGGACGGCCTCTGCCCACTGGTCACCACCTGCGCAGGTGGGTCAGAAGGTGCTGCCGGACGGGCCGGAGCGTGGCTCGGGCGGCCTCGCAGCTGGCGGGCACATGGGCATTGCATCCCCCTGGACAACCCCTGACCAACGTGTTGCTTAGAAATGTTTTCAAATTGAAAGTCCTTGTCTGACCTTTGCCTTTCCACACCCAGTCCCGGGCTGCCCAGTGGCTGAGGACGCGGCCTCCCACAGTGGCCCTCTGGCGCATGCCACGTGGCTCTGAGCACCCGGGGGACAGCAGGGCCACCCACTAAGCTCTGCTCCCTGCCCTCAGGGTGACTCAGGGCCGTGCGGCCTGGGAAGAGCAGAGGTCTGGGCAGGCAGGGCCTCCGGGGCAGGGGAGCGACACTGTCTCCTCAGCCTCTATAGGCAGGGCCTGGCATGGGAGGCCTGCAGTGTACCGGAGCCCAAGTGGGTCTGGGATGCTGCGCCTGCCCCGTGCCCACCATGAGGGCGTGTGGGTGGCGGCGGAGCGGTCGCTCCTGGCTCAGTTCAGCGGTCCTGGGGGGGAGGGGGACAAGAAGACAGGCAGGGTGGGGGCAGCAGCAGCAGGGGGTGCACGCGGCTCAGAGCACTGCTCTGCACGCACACGACGCCAGAACCAGCGGGGCGGAGCCTGGCAGAGGGGCCACAGATCAGCCGGCAGGATGAGCAGCCAGGGCAGCAGCAGCCGCTCCCGTGGCAGGACCCCGGGCATCGCAGACTGCAGAGTAGCCCCCAGGCTGGACCCTTACTCACTGGCAAGTCCAGCCGCAGAGGCTGGGTCACCCCCTGGGCTGAGGAAGGGTCCTACCAGCCATGCGGATCAGGATGGGTCCCTGACCAGCGAGCCCCCAGTGCCCAGGCCACGCCAGTGCGGGGAGGGGGCTCTGTGCGGGCACGGCACGGCCTGGGTGGCAACTGGCCCCAGACCAGGAAGCCGAAGCCCCTCGATGCTGCGAGCCGGGCGGAGCCGGAGACCAGCCGCCCGGAAGTCAGCAGGGATACGCCACACGTGTACACGCCTGGCGGGCGCGTCCATGGCGGCGCGGAGCTCAGTGGCCGGCGCCGAGGCCCCAGCCCCGGCCAGGACCAGCGGGGAGCACAGAGTCAGGAGAACCTGACACGCACCCGCTGGCCAAGTGGGCACCAGACGGAGTGGGCGCAAGGGGCGCACGACCCTCACCCGCCCCCACCACGGCTCTCCAACGTCTCGGCGCCTTTTTTTGTCTCTGCTGCTCCGGCAGCCGTGGCAGGAAGGACAAGCGGAGAAGCAGCCTCGTCCGCGCTCCCCACAGGGTGGCCACAGCTCCTCCCACGCACGAGCACGAGGCGGCCGCGGCGTGGGCCTGCTCCCCGGGCCGGGGCAAGCCCGAGGCAGGAGCGCCCAAGCGGGACACGCTGCTGCAGGGCGGGGAGGGCGCAGCGGTGGAGGGAGCTGTGGGAATCGCAAAACTTGGCCCAAGTTCACCACCTGGATCCGTTTCTCAATCAAAGACAAAACCAGCCGCAGCTGCTGGTTTCGAGTTTCCCGGAGGACCGAGGCGGGAGGGCCCCGGGGTGGGCAGCGCGCACCGCAGCGGCCACGGCCCTGCAGGCCAGGCAAGAGGGAAGGCCCTTCCCGGGGGGCTGACCAGCTCCACGTGCACGCGCCTCGGGCGTCCCCTTCCCACCCGCCAGCTCCGGGCAGAGGCTCCGCGGGGGTCGCCTCAGAGCGGGCAGCACAAACGCATGGAGGCCACACACCCAGAAACCGAGGCCTCTGCCCACCCACATGGGCCGCACTGCCCGCCAGACAAGACAGCCCAAGGCAGAGGGGCTGTGCACTCCGCACCCCCAAGACAGAGGCCCCCAATCGGCAACGCAGACGCCGGCACGAGGTGGGGACGTCCAGCCGAGCCTCAACGCCGTGTCCCCCGCCGCAGGCCTGAGGGACGAGCCGTCCACTCAGCATTGTCAATAAAGGTCCACAGCAAGACCCTCCACCCCCCGGCAGCCATGGCCACCCCACCCCAGGCGCCCCGCTGCCTCCTGGCAGCGCTGTCTGGCCCTGGCTGGAGGGAAGCTGAGGACAGAGGCACAGGTGGCCTGCGCGGCAGGAGGCCCCGCAAAGCAAACCACGGCCAGCAACGTCTGTCGAAGGGGGCTCCGGTCTGGGGGGCATCCAGAGGCCACGGCGGGGGGCCCAAGACCACTGCCTCCTTCCCAGACAGGCGGCGGCGCCAGCAAGGAAGGGCTGAGGGGCAGGCGCATGGCGATGCAGGCTCAAGGCCTCCAACCTGCCCGCCCAGCCTGGACGTCCACGTGCCTGCGCCAGGGTGACCGGCAGCCACAGATGCCAGCTTGTCCGCAGCGGTCTGGGGATGGTCGGAGGCCCGGCCAGAAGGCAGCGGGGGGCCCCGGGGCCTGGCCACCCCTGCCCCTGCTCAGGCGCCCGCAAAGGCACAGTGGCACCAGGACTGGCCCCGGCACAAGGGCAGCGCCCAGAGGGTGGGCAGAGGCAGCAGGTGGTGCGGGAGCCACAGCCGCTCAACACCCACGTCCCGCAAGGGACGTCGCCCGACAGACCGGCACCCGTGGGCGTGTGGGCGCAGGCAGAGCCCTGCTGCTGCAGTCCAGAGGGCCACACTGGGCTGAGGGTCAGGGGCCAGCAGGGGTGGGGCGGGCGAGGGCCCAAGAGGAAGGCCCCCACCCCCCGAGACAGGCTGCTGGGGCAGGAAATGGGCAGGGTGGGGACCCCAGAGCGGCACGCCGCTGCTGCCCCGCCAGCCCCCACCGTGGCCGGCGGCAAGGCAGGAGCCTGGCCAGGGAGGTGCGGGGTCTGAAGCCGCCGAGCCCGGGGTCGCAGCAGAGAAGGGGAGCGCGGCTGGCCGCGGGGCACGCGTGCACAGGCCTCCCCTCGCGCTCGGGCGGCAGCTGTCAGAGCCACACGCGGCCGGCCCCGACGAGGGTGACTGAAGCAGCATTGCCAGGAGCTCAACAGAAAGGGGCAGTGAAGGAAAATCCTGAAACTTCAACGTTCTTCAGAAAGTGCCCGGCCTGGCCCGCTCCCAGCAGGAAGACCAGGCGGGCGCCCGGGAAGGGGCGAGGGAGCCACTCGGGGTGGGGGTGAGGGGCGCGAGGGTGCGGGCCGTCCCCAGGGCGGCCGCTGCTCCCGCCCTCCAGTGGCCCGGGGCGGGCGTGCTGCAGCAGGCCCCGCGTGGTGCTGAGGTGAGGAGGCCGGCGGGAGTCCCGGCACGGGCGGGGAGAAGTCAGCAGCAGGAGGCGCCTCGGACCCCAGGGCGGGGGCCGCACCGGGGCCCCCTCCCAGCCAGGTGGGTGGTCCAGAGGTCCCAGGGGCTGCCCGCGGTGCCCAGTGTCCCCACGGCAGCCTCCTGAGTGAGAAGAGCCTCCCGGAGACCCACCTACACCCGGGGGGGCTCCCTGCTGCCAGCAGCGTCCCGAACCCATGCCCGTGTTGCCCCGCAGTGCAGAACGGCACCCCGAAACCCGCGCCAGAGGCAGGGAGTCGGCGCGGTGACGCTGGCGGGGGAGCAGCACATGAATCGTAGCTGCGGGCGGGGAATATCAGGTGCATCTCTACGCCCCGAGGGCCCGACTCCTGCCCTTAAATCCCGCCCACCGCGGCGGAGGCTCCAGTTTCAGCGAGCGCGCGCGTGAGAACAGGTCCTCTCCAGCCAGCCGCCGCCCGCAGCCCGGCCCGCAGCCGCCTCTGGTGAGTACGGCCGCTTCTTCTCAAACCCCAGCTTCCTCCCAGGCCCCACAGGCCCCGGAGCGCGCAGCCCCGCGCCCCCCACTGCGCCCCCCACTGCGACTGCGGGTGGCAGGTGCGCCGGAGCGCCAGGCTCTCTGCTCTCAGGCCGGGAACAGGTTTATCTGGAAGTGAAGTTCTTGTTTCGACCATAAAATTTAAACCAAAACTCAAATTTTTACTATTGCTTATCTGCTCCTTAGCTTAAAATAAACTTCGGTAAACGTCAACATCAAAGCAGCAAGGACGACACAAGCTTTTACGTGTAGGATCAGCTGCTGTTGTAATTTATGATTTCTTTAACTCTAAAATCTATTGTTTTAAAGAAAGCACTTTTCTGATATAAGCGTGCCCCCCCAGAGACCTCAGCTGGACCGGCGCCGCACGCGTGTGTGTGTGTGTGTGTGTGAGTGTGTGCTTATTTACTTACTTAAGGGGCTTCTTCCCTCACAGAAAGTGCCTCAAGCCTGTGCGAGAACAATTACTGACCCAAGGCAGACTTGGCTCAGACAGAGCCTGCCTGCGTCTGTTAGGCTGATTTTATGCCGTGAGCAGAGCCCCGACCTCCGAGCCCGTCTGTGGGGACCACGGCCGGTGCCCGGGGAGGGCCAGGGCGGCCAGGGGCAGGCCGGGGACTTGGGCTCCGGGGCTGAGGAACGTCCCAGCTTGTCCTTCCGGGTCCACCCTTGCAAGTTCTGTTTGGCCTTTCTGGGAGTCCTTCCGAGCTCCTGCCCAGAAAGCTGCCACCTCCTGGGTCATGGCTGTCCTGAAGTTTGTCCTTCACTTTAAAGAACCGAAAGTCTGGGAGGGAGTGGTGGTTAATCACTGGAAAAGCTCAATTGGAGTAAAACTCACAAATCTCGTTCTTGCGACACCCCGGTGGGTAGGTGACAATGGCGTGTCCTTGGGTTATGCAATGACGCCACATCACAGCGCTGTAATTAAGGCATGCCCTTCAAAGCGCTGTGCTGCCGGGCTCCGGGCCAGGCAGCTGGACACACGGAGGAGCGTCGCGGCCGCGCACTCGCCCGCCTGTCACATCCCGGCCCATAAAGTGAAGCCGTAATTACCTCCATTGTGTCCTACCGGAGTCCAAAAAGCCTCCCCCCGCCTGCTTTCCAGAGCCAACTCCTCAGGAGCTTTTAACACACGCCGGCCACCCTCGCTGGCCCACCGCCGGCAGCCGTGCTGGTTGGCGTGAACCCCGGGGACCTATCAGGAGCCGGTGCCGGGGCCCCAAGCCCCTCGAAACGGGCAAACAGAGCCCGTGGCCGAGTGAAACCACAGGCTGTTCAAGGTGTCGTGGGGGCAGGGTGCCCGCCGGCCCGCCAGGAGCCAGAGGAGCCGGGCCAGGAGGCTCTCGGCCCTCGCAGGAGCTGGCCAGCCGCAGACAGGCAGGGGCTGGATCGCGGGGCCAGATGCGGCGCCAGCTCCTCTCAGGCCAGCCGACCGCCCCTGCTCGTGACAGCCACCTCTGACCCCGCCAGGGATGGGGCCGGACGTGGGGGCAAGTGGGAAGTGAAAGGAAGGGGCGAGGAGAGAGCTAACTTCTGAACTGTGAACCAGCACAGGGGATCCACGAAGCCAGCCCTCGAGGGCCCCGCCCTGGGGCAGCACCCGAGGTGGGCACAGGGCTGGGGGCCTCAGCCCGTGCAAGCAGCTCAAGCCCCAGGCGACCCTGCTCTGGCGGCCACAGACTCTCTCCAGGATTCTGACCCCGGCAGCTGCCCAGGAGCAGGTGCCTAGCAGCTGCGGGCGGAGACGTCCGAGCCCTGCCCACAGGCGGCTGGCAGCGCCCCGCACAGAGGCCGCCGCCCTCGGGAGCTTACAGAAGCCTCCACCTCGTCCCACTCGCCCTCTGACTTTGCTGCGTCTTTACAGCCCAGGGAACGGCGCCGTCTCCCGCGGCCTCCTCAGCAGCCCCATCTCCTTCCTAATGAGCAAACGGGGCTACCCTGAGGTCGGTTTACACAGTCGCTGGAGGCACCGCGCCGGCAGACTTGCCCCCAACACCAGCACCCAGGGCGCCCCCCGCCCGGGGTCAAGGAGCCGTGCCCCAAAGCAGCCACTTTCCTCCTGCGAGCTGACACGGGCAGGAATCCAGACAGACACCCGGGGGCCGCTGACACAGACGCGGCCCCCCGACTTTCGGGCGACCCGCCCAGCGGGCGCAGGGCGGCCTCCCGGCCCCTGCGGGGAGGGACTGGGCCGCGCAGCTGCTCTGCGGCGCGCGCCCGGCTGGCGGGGCTGCTCTGCGGCCGGTGTCGCTGAGGCTCGGGCTCGCACTTGATAAACGTTTTGCCACTGTCATCATTTTGATCACGGCGCTTGCAGCGAGTGATGAAATCACCGTTTCAGATCTCTGCCGTGACATATCCTGCACAATCCTGGGAACCTGACTCGCAGAGGTTCTCACGCCTTCAGGACCGGGAGCCGGACGTGCCGGCACAGGCCCGCTGACTCACCGGCTGGCCCGGCCGGGCTGGAGGCGCTTCCTGGGGGCGAGGAAATCGGGCACTGACGGAAAGCCGGGCGCGCCTGCCCCCCGCAGTGGGGACTGAACTCAGAGCACGCTGCGAGCTTTTCCTTTAATAAGAGGGGAATTAGAAGGAGGCAAAGCTGTGATTACGTGTTTTATTTGCGGCTGTCACTCTGCCTGGCACCCCGGCGGCTGCGTGGTGGGAGAGGAGGGGCCGGGAGCGACACCAGGCCGCCGCCCAGCTGCCCCTGAGCCTGAGGCCGCCCGCCTCGCCGGGTCATAGGCAGCCAGAACCTCACTCTCCTGCAAAGTGCCTGCCCAACCGGGCCCTGCAGAGGCCGCTGGGGCGACCTTTGTGCCCAGGCGCCTCAGAGGCTTCTTGAAAAGAAATGGAGGACAGCAGGGGTAGGGGTCGGAGTGTGCAGCGGGACGGCTGCCTCGGCACCACGGCACCCGAGCGCCCCTCCTCGCTCTCCAGCAGGTTTGGTCTCTGGGCAGGTGGGCTGCAGGTGGGCTTGGCCTGATCCCGAACTTGACCTCTGACCTCCACAGCCCAACGCTGCTGTGGCATCATTCTGATTTCACTTTACTTTCAAGCTGGCTTGAAAATATTGAAAAACGAAAGAGCTTTTCTTTCTTTTTCCATTTTTATGCAAATGAATGCCTGGGCCTCCGTTCCTCACCTCCCTCCACACACCCCCACCTAGTCTCCCTTGGAAGTCAGTCCTGCCGGGGCTGGGCCCCAGATCCTACTGGGGGGGCCCCAGATGCTCCCGGGCTCCCAGCTCCAGGGCAGGAGGTAGAGTGAGCCCCAGGGATGCAGAGCCGCCTCTGAGGAAAACCCGGGCCAGGCAGGGTGCAGGAGCAGGAGAGGGGACACTCTGAGGAGGTATCTGGAAGGCCAGACACACCTGCAGCCCCTGGTGTGCCCCAGGGTCCTGCGGGAGATGGCCACAGACTCCACTGGCCACTCCATCCTGCCGGTCACCTGCAAGGGTCTGAGGGGTGTGGTGGGAGGCCAGGATACCCGGGGCCTGCATCCCTGCAGATGACAGGAGCGGCGCCACCCCCCCCCCCACCGACCACCCCTAAACCAGGCAGCCTCACTCTGGTTGCTCTCCTTGCAACCAGGGGTGCAGGCTTGGTTCTGCCCTGGGGAGGAAAAGCCAGGAAAGGCAGGGGCCTGGTCGGCCATGCCCTGCTGTCCACACCTGACGGGTGGCGAGTGCGTGGACAGCAGACGCAGGCCGTGCGGCAGGGGGGGGGGGGGGGGGCGGGTCAGTGGCAGGGCTAAGACATGCTGGGCGACACGCACGCCATAGCCGCGCTCATGTCCACGTCCACGTCCCCACTGGACACCCACCTGCAGACACCACAGACCGGGCCACACGCACGTCGGCTCCCGGGAGCCCCAGGGGCATCAGGGCGCAGTGCCCACTCTCCACAAGCTCCTGGGTGGGCCCAGAGGGCACAACCCTCCTGACCTCTGAGGCCTCGGATGGCAGGATGAAGGTTCTCAGAACCCAGAGGATGGCAGATGAGCCCAGGCTGACAGGAGACACTGCACATGCTGCGGCTGGCACCCCAGGCCACGCCCTCGGCCGGCTCCAGGGGAAGCCCGGGCCCAGCAGGGCTGGCTGCGGGGCGCACGCCCCGAGTGGGCCAGCTCCGGGATGCCGGCCCCTTGCCCTGGCCCCTGACCCCTCCCCAGTGTGCGAGGCCCTGTCCGGCCCGGCCCTGACCCTGCTCTCTGCCCTCCATTACAGCTCCTGGCCGTGGGCCTCAGCAGGAGGAACACCTGGGAAGCAGGAGGAGTGGCCACAACAGGACAGGCAGACGCCCCCAGGCAGCGCCCAGGAGCGGGCCGTGAGCACAGAGGGGACCAGCGCCCCCCGGAAAGATGAGTCTCCTCAAGGAGCGGAAGCCCAAGAAGCCGCACTACATCCCCAGGCCCCCCGGGAAGCCCTTCAAGTACAAGTGCTTCCAATGCCCCTTCACCTGCAACGAGAAGTCGCACCTGTTCAACCACATGAAGTACGGGCTCTGCAAAAACTCCATCACCCTGGTGTCGGAACAGGACCGCGTCCCCAAGTGCCCCAAGTCCAGCTCCTCAGACTCCAAGCAGGCCCACCCGCCCGACCCCACGGCCAAACCCTCCCCCGCCAAGGCCCCCACGGGTGGGCTGGCCCCACTGGACGCCAAGCTCCGGGGTCTGGCCGCGGATGAGCTCAAGGAGAGCTTGGAGCTGCAGGCGCGGGGGCCCCCCAAGGGCCCGGGGCCCAAGGCCACCCTCCACAGGGACGCGGCAGCCCCGAGCCCGGGCCCCGAGGCCGTCATGGGCGCCCAGCCTGTCCTGGACAGCACAACCCGGCCGTCAGCGTTTGTTCCTGTGGGTGAGCACAGGCTCAAGGGGCCGGAGCACGCCGAGGGCCCCGAGATGCTGGCGCTGGCCGGGCCTGCTGCCAAGGCTGCCTCCTTCCACGCCAAGTCGGCGTTCCACACGCCCGGCTACCCCTGGAAGACCGGCGCACCGTTCCTCCCACCTGACTTTCCGCATAAAGTCTCGTCGGCAAAGGGGTTCGGGGCCATGTCCCCGTTCCTGCACCCCACCATCCCAGAGTACCAGCCCCACTTCTACGCTGAGCACGGCCTGGCCACCATCTACTCGCCCTACCTGCTGGCCGGGAGCCCGCCCGAGTGCGACGCCCCTCTGCTGTCGGTCTACGGGGCCCAGGACCAGAGACACTTCCTACCCCACCCGGGGCCCATCCCCAAGCACCTGAGCCCGGCGCCGGCCGCGTACGACCACTACCGGCTGCTGCAGCAGTACCACGCCAGCCTGCCCCTCCCCTACGGCTTCTACAGGCCGGACTCGGCCTTCTCCTCCTACGGCCTCCGGCTCCCGGCCGGCACCGGCGTCACACGAGAGCACGGCTCTCATCTGCTGGAGGAAGCCGCCCTGCTCTACCCGGCCTCCAGCCCGCCCAAGGCAAGCCCTTCCAGCGCCCACAAGAAACACACAGAGTTCGAGAAACAAAGCCCGACCCCTGAGGCGAAAGACCCTTCCAAAGACGGGCCAAGGGCCGCGGAGGGGGCCAAAATGAGTCCACGCGCCGGCAGCGCGGCCACGGGCTCCCCGGGGAGGCCGAGCCCCACCAACTTCACGCAGACCAGCCAGCCGTGCGCAGGGCCGTGCGGGCTCGCGGACAAGCTGAGCATCGGCGCCCCGGGGCGGCTCCACCAGCCTGAACACAGCCTCGCTGGCCCCCCCCACGCCCAGGCGCTGGCCGGCAGGGCCGGGTCGCCCACGAGGTAGGAGCGGTTCGCGTCCAGCCCTCCCAGCGCCGTCCAGCGCTTCCCAGCGGCTTCCTTCTCTCCCACCACGGCCCTCAGGCCGCCCCAGCAGTGTGCGAGCCGGTGCTGCCAGGTGCTGCCAGCTCGCCCGCTCAGAGCCTCGCTTGCCCCCTGCCACGTGACTGTCGTCACTCTCTGGCTTGCTCCCGTGCGAGGCTCCCCGCACGAGGCCCCGCCTCAGGCTGGCGCTCTCCTGCTCCCCTTTCCCGGGCACGGCCCCCCTCACGCCAGCAGGTCTGCGGGAGTCAGCGCTTCCAGGCTGCACCCGCCACAGGTGACACCGCGAGAAGCGGGAACCCGGGCGGGCACGCTGGCACTCCTTGGGGGGAGTCCCAGGCGGGGCCCGCGGCAGCCCCACTTCCAGTCCTCCGCGGTCAGTCCAGAGGGCCGCCCTGCCGGGCGGAGGCCCCCTGGCTGCACGCACCCTGGTGCCGGGCGGCGCCCTCAGCACGGGTCTCACCAGCTTTCTCTCTGCCTCCCCAGCCTCGATGCGGCAGGTGCCGACGCGCCCTTCCGGCCGGGCAGCGCCTCTCCGGACGCGGAGGCCGCACCCCCCAGCCCAGAGGACAGCTCCAGGATGGCCCCGCTGAACCTCTCCAGGAGACCGGAGACGATGCCTGCGGCGGCACCCGACCCCGGGGCGAAGACCCCACGGAGCTGCAGGACGTGCCCCTCAACCTCTCCGTGAAGGACCCCTGCAACGCCCGGACCCCACGGCCATCTTTCCACAGCCCGCCCCGCACCGGGGTGGCGCCAACGACCGAGGCCGGGAGCTCCGGGGAGGCACCTGGGCAGCCCCGGGCAGCAGGCAGCAGCCCCGACGCCGAGGCGGCACCCACCCCATGCGCCCCCCAGGGGGCCCCGGAAGCGCGGGGGGCGGACAGCAGCGACGAGCAGAAGCAGACAGCGGCCGTGGCCCTCTGCCAGCTGGCGGCCTACAGCCCCGGCAACGCCCGGCCCGGTGACGGGGAGCCCACGGCCCAGGGGCCCCGGACGTGCCCAGCACCACGGAGCGCCAGGAGGCGCCGAGCGTGCTCAGGGCCAAAGGGCAAAAGAGGACGAGTCCAAGGGAGGCAGGAAAGGCCCAGCAAGGCCCAAAGCGGGCAAAGCCACACGGCACGGCCAGGGTGTTCACCCTGCGGAAGAGGACTCGGGTGTCCTAGGGCACCTGGCCAGGTTGCTGCTTGAGGGCACCTCACGGCGTGGCTTTTCTGGAAGACCACAGAAGCCGGCGCTGCCCGGGAGGTGTGTAAATAGTGAGCATGCGTGTAAAGGTGCTCGGCCTCCCGTCCGTGAAAGTGCAGGAAGGGCGGCCTGGGAAGCTGACCAGGGCCGTGCACCCTGTTGGGGGGTGGGCAGGCAGCCGCGAGGCGACTCCCCTCGTGCGCCGCCATGGAGGACGCCTCCCGGGCCCTCTGCTGCGAGGTGTCTGCTCGGGACCAGGGGCTCCGGCCTCCCCGCGGTGAGCAGCACTGACCGACCACAGGGCCGGCCCAGCCCCGCGTGACAGAGACTCGCAAACGCCAGGGGCTATTTATGCCGTAATTTATTTCCCCAAGGGAAAATACCTTCTGGTGAAGGGACCATGATGTACCCTGCTTCCCCGTAATGCTTCATGACTCTTGTGACCCCCGCAGCCCATCTCCACCCCCATAAACGGTGTCTGTGTTGCTGCCATCCCTGCACCTCGCAGGAGGACTCCGAGGACCCCGGAACAGAGCCATGTGTACCGCGTCCTGCCCCAATAAAGATGCTGGATGACGAGGTGTCCAGAGCCGAGGTGGTGCAAGCACACTGGTGGGCATGGCTCCGTCCCCACGGGATCCAGCACAGGCCGCCCCGCTGCTCGCAGACCCTGGGCTGGGGCCAGCGGAGAAGGCCCAGGCCCAGCAGCCGAGAGGCCGTCCTCCGCGGCACCCGTGGCCCTCTCACACCAGCCTTCTGTCCCCGCCCTCGCCAGCACAGCTCCTGGGGTGCCAACATGGCCAGCGAAGAGGCTGCTGGGCCAGTGGGCAGCCCCTCACCTCAGGGGAGACCCGAGAGCGCCCCAGCCTGCAGCCCCACGGGGGCGTGGCCAGGGCCTCAGCATGGAGTGCCTAGCACAAGAGCACTAGGCTGCGGGGGCCTAAGCCAGAGCCCACCTCGGAATGCCTCCCCCAGAGCAGCGTTGTCCTGCCGACACGCTGCTAGTAACGGACTTCTGGACAGCTTCACCTAGAAAAATAGTTGCCCAGACCCCGTGGCCACAGGGACCGGGACAGCTTCCCGCGTGGACTCCCTTCCCTGAAGGCATGGCCGGGCCCGTGGAAGGCTCTCTGGGCCAGGCAGGGCAGCCCCTGCGGACAGTCCACACACTGGGCCCACGGAGAGAGGGGCAGCGGGTTTATCCTGCTGTAGGATGTGGGGTAGGCACAGCAGGACCCAGACAGACGTGCACGTCACACGAACCTGACACAGCTGCTGATGCAGACTCAGGAGGGCTGCGGGGCACGTCCCTTTAGGGGGAGCTCGAGGCCCTGTCCAGAGCCCTCCAGGGTTAAGGCTGCCTGTGCCCCAGGAGCTGCACCCAGGAGCGTGCCCGCCCCACCACCAAGCAGGCCATGGGTGCACGCGGGCTCCCTCCCACCAGCTCCTTGGTGTCACGTGCCACATGCGCTTTGACAGAGGACAAGAGGGTGCCCTGCGTTCTGGGCGTCAGCACCCCACAGGAGGCGAAGGCTGGGGGAGGCGACACCAGCATGGTCCCAGAGCCCTGCACCCGCAGACAACCCCCATCCTGACCCAGAGCACAAGCCCTGAAATTCCCACAGGCGCATTTTATGGCACAGCCAGAAGTGGCGGGAGGAAGCAGGACAGTCGGCCCCAAGAGCAGGCGCTGCCCGGAGTGAGCCGAGGATAAGCGGTCACGCCGCAGCCTCCGCACGTGCCACACGGAGCAGCCCCGAGCCATGTGCTCTAGACAGAGAGGTGCACGCAGGGGAGCCGCTTGACACGAGGACCCTGGGACTGAGGAGGTCCTCTCTTAACAGGCTGCAGTGGCCATGGCCACCCATCCCCACCGCGGTCCAAACTCAATCCAATGCCACCCCCACAGGCGGGAAGCGGGTGGGCGCGATACGCCTGTGGCCTCCAGGAGCAGAGACGTCACCACAGAAACAGGGTCTCGACCCTGCACTGGGGACACTTCCCTTCAGATCCATGACCTGTGGCTCAGGCCCCCACAGGACCTAAAATCCAGAGCAGGCGGACATGAGCAGGGCACCCAAATGCCAGGGCCAAGGTTCATGGGCCGAGGGGAGCAGCGAGGCCAGAGGGCAGGGTCCTGCAACCCGACAGCCGCGCCACGGCTGGGCGCATAGCAGCCAGCCGGCACCGCCCTCCCTGGGACCCCGCACAGGGACTGATAGGGCCCCCTCCTGAGCCCCTGCCCTGCAGGCAGCACGTGGCCATGCGGCCTTCCCAGACCCCACTTGCCCCACAGGCACCCCCAGGAGCGCCACCACCCACGCCTGCCTCGGCAGCTGCTTCTTCACAGAGCTGAAGACGGCACTAGAGGCTGCTGATGCTCGACGGGGTGAGCTGCAGAGCGTGGACGCCCATGGGCCAGCCCCTCCAGCACAGCAGCCGTCGGGGGGCAAGAGCGCTGGCTCGACACAAGCACCTCCAGGCCAGGGCGCTCGCAAAGAGCCGTGTCACCGCACAGGCACCAGGCCTGGCGGCCACTGGGAAAACCTAAGAGGCCTCTGCTGTCTGCCGCGCCCAGTGCTGGTGCTACTGGGCGACTTTGCGTGCTCGCTGACCACTTGGGTGCCCCCTGGGAAGACATCTCTTCAAGTCCTCTGTCCACCTGAGACGTCAGGTTACCGGCCTCTGCTGTCGGGAGTGTCAGAGCAGACACGGAGACAAGCGGGAGTGCGCAGGCACAGCGTCCTCGTGCTCCAGCGCCACAGGCGCCACCTCTGGCTCCCAATGGCCGGTGCTAGGCGGGGGGCTGTGCCATGGGTGGTGATGCCAGAGAGGCCACAACCAGGGACAGTCCCCATCAGCCACAGACAGGGCTTCACGTGTGGCCAGGCCCAAGAGCCAGGACACACAGGGCCGGGGCGCAGAGTCCTCTGCCTCAGTCCCCGCAGAGCTGGTTGGGGCTCCTGCTCCCTGCAGGGCGATCTGGGACCTCGGACATCACGTGGCTTGTGGCCTGTGGCATTAACATCTCAGGGGGAAAAGCTGCCCTGGGAGACGCAGCAGCCTGGTCTCAGCGGCGGGGGCGGGGCAGGACGCGGTGTCAGGAGGCAGCGCAGCACTGGGGCAGGACAGAGAAACACCACCCACACTGCACAGAGGCAGTGGGCAGCAGCTACTCACCATCCGCCAGCCGAGAAGGGAGCAGCAGGCCTCTTCTGCCCAGTTCCGCCAGCGCCAGGCACCCACCGTGCCAGGCGTTGTCTGTCTCCTGGAAGCTGAGGGCACAGGGAACCTGAGACGGCAGCACCAGCCGCCCTGCAGCAGGTCCCCAAGTCTACACTGTCACACCTGGCTTTGCTACCGGGTGCCCGCCAAGGAGATGGGTCCTGGGGGAGCTGGGGCCTGAGAGGGTCTCCCGAGAGGGTCTCCTGCCCCAGCCTGCACGCCAGCCACTGTGCGAGTCCTGGACTCACTTGGGGCGCTGACCCTCGACACATGGACTCGAGGCCACGGGCCCAGGCCGCCCACCCACGGCCGACAGCTGACTTCAGTGACGGAAGCAGGAGTCAGAAAGTCCAAAGTGGCATTTAGAGAATCCCTGGCACTGTTTGAAGTACAGACGTTAATAAATATCTGTGACGCCAGCTAGTCAGCCATAATATAATTTTACTTCAACAAAAACTCCAAAGCGGTTTGGGAGGTGGGTCTGGCGACAGAACCGGCAGCTCCTCCCCCTTGGTCCCCAAAGCCAAGGAAACTACGGGGCTCTTTACTGCGTTGATAAGTCAACGTGATGCCAGGAAATGCTCAGGAAACCGCCTGGACAGCTCTCCCTGCGGGCGCAGGGCTCCAGGCCGGTGTGTAGCAGGCGGGTGCCGCTCTGAAAGAGCCAGCTCTGGACCGACCCTGAGGGGACGACCGTGCAGGCCCTCTCACGTCTGCCCCAAACTTCAGTGTGGGCGCCCAGTGTCCCCCAGGGCTGTGACTGGGAGAAGATGCTTGCGCTTTTCAGAGACACAGTAACGTCTGAGACAGACATGCAACCCCACCCTCACGGAGACCCACGTGGACGCTGTGTGCCAGTGGCCGCAGGTCAGCTGTTTGACAGGCGGGTCCGTGCAGGCCCAGCGGCTCGCAAGGGCCCAGAGGCCCACAAGAGCCCAGAGGTTGTGGCCACCGAGGGCAGGTGGGTGATCAGGGAGCGGGAAAGGGACCCTTCGCCTGCATCAGTGGCCCTTGAAAGACCCAGGAGAATCGGGGAGGGGGCTCAGGGGCCAGGATGGGGCTGGGGGGTGGGGGCTCTCACTGTCTTCCCTTCCATCTGACGCCAGGAGGAGGCACCTACGTGCAACTCCCAAGGGGCCAGCACTGCTCCGGGGCCTGGTCGCTAACGGGCTCACTCGGCCGCCCAGACAGGCCCTCTGCTCTCTGGACCCAGGACCGGGGGTGCCAGTGCCATCAGCCACCACCAGAGAGGAGCTCCGGGAACACCAGGCCCTGTGCTGCCGGCACCCATCCTTGGCCAGGTGTACCCGCAGAGCAGCAGGGCCCCCGCATCAGCTCTGGTCCTGAGGCAAGGCTGGCACCACAGCCCCCAGCTGCCAAGGTAACCATCAACTGGGCCTGAGCAGGCCATTCATGGCATTCACAATTCACGCACACCAGTGTGCCCAGGCGGACGCACATCTCCACAGCAGTGCAGCCTGAGGGACGTGGCACCAGCAGGCCCAGAACACCGAGCAGTGTGTGCTCAGACTCAGGACACAGACCCCAGAGCCGGGGCACTGCTGACACGGCCACACGCCACCCAGGAGCCTGGCCCCCGCACACTCACACCCCACCCCACACACGTATGCCCAGGAGCTCATGCGCCCCGCATACTCACACCCCCAGCACACTCACGCCCAGGAGCTCATATCCCCAGCACACTCACACACACCCCACTCCACTCCCGGCACACCCACCCCCAGCACACGCACGCTCACGTGCCAGAGAACCAGCGTTTTGAACGAGGAACGCCTGCCTCTCATCTCCTCACCTACCTGAAACAATCCAACACGGACCCAACCACGTCGTCCGCCAGCTCTCTGGGAAGCCTTCCCGCCATCCTGCCAATTCTGGGAAAGGGAAGGAAACGCCCGGCACCATCAGGACCACCCGCACGCCTGGATGTGCAGGGGAAGGGCCACAAGCCTTCCCACCGGGGCGGCAGGAGAGGGAGGCCGACGTGGCCAGCCCCCGGGGTTCTGCGCCCACCCTCAGGGAGCCCCTCACACTGGCACTGTCCAGAGGCTGAGGACCACGCGGGGTGCAGCAGCCCAGGGCAGGCAGCACCTCACCAGCAAGGCACCAGCTGTCAGCCTGGACCTGCCGCCCCTCTTGCGTGGGGCCACCTTGCTAGCATGCTGGATGCCGCCTGCTGGAACGTGTGTGTGGTCGGGCCCTACCCATGGCAGGTCCTGCCCTAGCACCTCCGGGAAGGGCCCCCCGCAGCCTATCCCACGCCAAACAGACATTTGGGCTCAGGGCCTGCGACCACTGAAACAAAAACAAACCCCCACTGGGTGCCTGCAGCCCTGCTGGCCTCTCTGAGGCAACGCACAGAAGCCCAAATCCAAGCTGAGGCCCGTGCACCACCCTGCCCCACAAACGCAGGTCTCATGGACGCTGGGGTGCTGCTCCACCCCTGAGCCCAGAGCCTGCCCGTGGGCCTCGCAAGACCGCAAGCTCCACGGCCACCACCCAGGTGACCGAGGGGCCTCTTGGGGCCCAGGTGACGGCTCTGTGGCACCTGCATGCCAGGCCTGGCTGTAGGCAGGGAGGGCCGTGGTGATGGGGACGTGGGGCCAGGGAGGCAAATCTAGCATTTTCCTGCGACAGCAGGAAGAAGATGGAGGCACGGACGCCAGACTGGGCACGGCCTCCGGAGCATCCAGCGCAGACGCCTCCTGAAGGCCGCCCTGCATGGGGCAGCAGGCGATGGAGCGGGGCCCGGCTGGCACCTACCCTTTGGCTGCAGACCACCGGACAATGGTGTCCTTGTCCTTCAGGCCAACCAGCAGCTGCTCTGGAAGAACACGGGGTGGGGGAAGCCTGAGCAGAGCCCCCAGCCGGGGCCGCTTCCCCGCCCACCCAACCCAGCCAGGGCCCTCCCCTGCCGCGCGCCCAGTCTCCCAGTCACTCCCCCTCAGCGGGAGGCCACGCACCTATCACACTCTCCACCTCTTCGGGCACGTTGTCCTCGTCATCCTTGCCATCATCGCTGCCGAGAGGCGGGGCCTGCACGGCCGGTGGGCTCTGATGCTGGGCCGGGAGCTGCAGGTTTGCAGCCAGCGAGCGGCAGCCACGCTGGTACCTGCAGGACAGACACAGCGGGTGGGTGGTCACGGCTCCCAGCTCGAGGGAGGACAGCCTCACCACAAGTCAGAACCGGTCTCCTCTGCAGGGACGGGGGCAGCCGGGCACGCGTGTGGGAAACGCCCGGCTCGAACGAGCTCAGAAGGGCTCGCGGGGGCCACGGCACGGCCTGACAGAGGCGGCACCAGCCACCCCCAACCGGGGACCAGCACTTGTGGGTAGCCTTGTGGGGCTGAGCCCTTCACCCGTGGGGGATGGTGCTATGTCCAAGGAGGACGGGCCTGAGCCCAACCTAGTCACAGGCGCGTGGCCAAGAGCTACGGGCATGGGTGGTGCTGTCCCCAGGCCCTGCAGCACCACCCACATGGGAGTGTGACCCCCCAGTGCCCAGTGGCCAGACGCCAGGCAAGCTGCTGTGACAACAGTGCAGTTGCCCTGCCTCGGCCTGTAGACCCCAACACAGAGTAGGCAGGTAGAGCCTCAGAGCGGGAGCCCCCCTGGGGGTCACCCTGGCCTGGCCTCACCCCTGACTTCAGGTACCCTCTGAAGTCAGCCCAGAAACAACAGGCAGAGGGCAGCCGCCTGGTGGGGCAGAGTGAAGCCCCGGCTAGGAGGGCTCGTAGGGGCAGACACTGGAGAAGGGAACCCTAAATTCTTCACAAAACCCACTGGCCCCTCAGGGGACCCCAAGGAAATGAGTCAGGCAAGACCCGGTGCCAGCTGAGAGCAGCTGGAGCAAGAGGGAAGCAGAGGCCACGATGCCAGGAGGCCCCAGGCGTGGAGGCAGGGGAGGAGCCTGAAGGGAGGTGCAAGGGGCTGAGGGAAGGGACACGGGTGTCCTTGGCCCGGCCGCACGAGGCCCACCTGAGACCAGGTGGGGACGGAGCCCAAGAGCCCTGGCCGGTGGGGGCTCATTCCCCCAGGGGAAGAGAGGAAACACCGGGCGCGAGGGCGGACAGCGGTGAGCAGCGACATAAAGGCGCGTGGAAGCAGACGGAACAAGCGCGAAGCTGAATTAGTCTCCTTCCCCGAAAATGCTCATGGGACGTATGGGGGCCTGTCAGCGTGTCAATCTGACTGGGTCAGACCAGACAGGAGGTCTACGCTGCTCGGCCGATCTGGGAGGATGTGGTGGGGGGGCAGCAGGCGGGACTGCGCAGGAAGACAGACTACCCCGTGCGCCATCCCCCGACCCACTGAGGCCTGGAAGAGCGCAGGCGACACCCCCACCCCGAGAGACAGGTTCTTCCTGCTTTCGCCTCCAACTGAAACGCCACTTCATCCTAGGCCTCGAGCCCGTGGCTTCACCCTAGAAAGACACAGCCGGTGCTCCCGGGCCAGCATGCCCACCACCCTCTTGATCTGAGCCAATCCCCGTCACTGTGGGCTAGCTCCACCCGCCCACAGCCTGGCACCTCGGGCGCCACCTGCCAGCATTCAGTCCCGAGCCACGCCGTGCGGGAGCCGCCCTCAGGCCTGTCCTTCAGAAGGTCCCATAATGAGACAAGGGCCAAGCTGGGCTTGACCAGATCATTCCTGCCCACACCACACACGCTAATGGCAGGAATAAAACTCAAGACTGTTAAGAACACACTAGGTCTGTCTCTGCAGCAAAAGCCACGACGCACCACGGCAGGCTGCCGGCGCGCTGCCTGCGGGCAGGCCCAAAGAGTTTTCTCTGGACGCGGCCGGGACAGCCCCGTGTTGCGGGCCAAGGCGAGCTTTGCCCACCGCCGGCCCTGATGAGCGGGGACGTGCTGCGCCCGAGGCACGGCACATGTGCGAGGACCGGCCTCCCTGCGACGGGCCGGCCGCCCTTCTTCCAGCCGAGGGCTGCAAGGAAGCCGCTCCTTTCAGATTCAGGAAGACTCCTGGGACTGGGAAAAACGTGAAAGCAGAACGCATTTTGTCCTCCCCCTTGAAGCCCTACTTGGTCTACCCACCTCCACTTGGCCACCCGGGGCTTCAGGAAGGTCAGGCCCAGTCGCTGCACGAGCTTCACCCCAAGTTTCCGAAGCAGAGTCTGGCTGCTGTCGGGGAGTCTGCACCCGTCCAGGCACTGGAGCACAGTGGCAGCTGCAACGACAGCAACGGGCTGGCATGCCCCGCACATCTGTGGCGGGCACTCATGCACAGCGAGCCCAGCCCAGGGCAGCAGGGCCCAGCTTCAGAGGCCCCTCGCCACGCCATTCACCAGCTTCCTCACTGGGAGGCAACTATCCTGAGGACGGCAGCATCCAGTGCGCAGGGACACACGGGCAGGTGTGGGCTGTGCACATTACGGGGAGGCACACATGGCCAGCAGCCTGGGCTGGGGGGCTGAGCTCAGGCCTGGCAGGGATGGGCGCTACACACAGGCAGTGGCACCGGGCCCTACACCACCAAGGCCATTAACTCACTGCGGTGAGCATCCAGGGGAAACTGAGTCAAGGAGCACATGGGCAACATCTCGTGTGAAAGGCGGGAGTGTGGGAATACAAGGCAAGTCATAAGAGCCTTCGGTGAGTTCCCAGAGGCTCCAAACAGCACAGAGCTGAGGGGCACAGTCAGGCCAGGTGGGCGTGTGGGCGGGGGCATGGGGGGCCATGCGGGGCTGCGCCCCTCTCCTGGGCCCTGTCCTTCAGACAGACATGCGGAAACATGCAGGCAGCACAACAGGATGTATGAGGGGCAAAGAGAGGGTGACACAAGAGAGCGTGAATTCAAGCTGTGTCCATTATGAGTCTCTCTTCCTCTACGTGTGCTTGAAATTGTCCATAATTTAAAAAAAAAAAAAAAAAACTATTGAAGCCCGATTCATGTGTCTTCTAAAATACAGAAGTGGGGCCTCCCTGGTGGCGCAAAGGGTTAAGCACCGCACTAAGAAGCTGTCCTGGCCGGCCAGGGAGAAACCCACAGGGCGCAGCAGACCTCTCCTGTCTCCCCGCTGCTCCCCTCAGCAGCGGATTTCAGTAGATCTGCCTGTTCTGCTCCCCACTCTGTCTCTGGGGAGTCCTCTCACCCCCTGCACCTCTGGCCTGTGCCCCAGCTCTTGTACGCATAAATAAATAAATCTCTTTAAAAAATAAATAAATAAAATACAGAATCGTTGGGGCAGCCTGCACCCCAGACCCAGCCCAGACGCTGACAGGACCTTCGCCCAGGATGTGGGCACGGGCAAGTTGGCCAGGGCGGGCTCGGGTCTGAGAGGGTCAGCACAGCCTGTGGCCTGAACTCTGCACTGGCATCAGGGAGGCTCAGGGTGCATCCAGGGGCTGCTGGGAGGGGCAGAGCAGCGCAGCCATTGGGGAGGCCTTTCTCAAAGGTGTGACCTGGGGAGAGGACTTATTTCCATAAACTGAGGTTTAATCTAAACAGTATGTTTCAGTGGATCTGTCTGTTCTGTTCCCCTCTCCCTAGTGAATCTTCTCACCCCCTGCACCTCTGGCTTGCACCCCAGCTCTTGTATGCAAAAATAAATAAATCTTTATAAACAAGTAGATAAACAAACTAATTAATTAATTAAAAGAATGAGGCCAAAGAGCGGGAGAGGCGCCGTGGCCAGGCAAGAGCAGGCTTCAGCGGCAGCCCCGGGACACAGGGGAGCCTGGGAGTGTGTCCATGGCACTGAGACCCTGGGACCAAGGCCCAGCAGCAGGGCGGGAGCCCAGCGCGCCCCCTCCCCAACAAAGCCAACAGCCAGTGGCCAAAGGTGCGTGCACGCACAGAGCAAGACACTGACGTTCTGTGATCACATCCACACAGTGAGCCACAGATTTTTGTGCCCCCGAATGAAGCGCACAAAGGAGCATGTGAAAGAGACACACTTGGTCACACCCACATCACAACACACCTTACAAATAAACTTACCGTAGGGCAAACAGTCTTCACGTTTTCCGTGCTTAAATATTTGTGCCTAAAAAAGAAAAAATGAGTATGCTGCTAGCACATTACAAATTGTAAACCTAAGTTATCCAAACAGTTCGTGTGTTTCCAGGATTTTTATTCTAAATGCCACCAAATAGGAAGAGACCAGTTTCGAAACCAGATACAGGAATTAAAAGAGACTGGGACAGAATCTTCTGGAAGCACGTGCTCACCCCCAACGGGGACACCCCGACGGAAGGGCAGAGGCGTGGCCACGGCAAAGTGGCCACAAGGAAGCCAAGGCCTGAGCCCTGGAAGAAGAGACTGAGGACCTCCCTAAGCCTGCAGTGTCCCGCGTGTTTGAGCGTCACGGGCAGGAGCGGCAGAACTGTGTGGCCCAAGGCGAAGCCCCAGAGGTGCCTTTGGAGTCGCCTCCACGTGCAGCCACCTGCTCACAGCTCAGGGCAGCAGCCAGGGGTGCCCAGCCAGGCATCTCCTGACCTGCTGGCCCCATCCCAGAGCCCCGTAACCAGCGACCACCCGACTCGCGTCCCCGGGAGGCCCAGACTTGGGCTCACCCCGCTGTTACACCCGGAAGACAAAGCAGGCGGGCATCCTCAGGCCTCGCCGACAGAGCAAAGCGCACGCGAGAAAGGGGTGTCTTCCCTCCAAAGGCGCAGGGGCAAGGGAGGGTGCGTCCACTCTGGTCACCTGCAGCCGCCTGGGCCGGCCCAACACGTGCCGGCTGGCAAGACCAGGCAAGAGATGCCCAGCCCTGGGAAAGGGGCCCCCGTCCCCGTTGGCGGCACCACGCACAGGCACCCGGAGTCAGCAGGAGGGTGGTGGACACTGAGGCACACGGGAGAGCCAGGGCAGGCACGGCGGGGAGCTGCCGCACGCTCAGGAGAGCCTTGCAGCCGCCTCCCGCGCCTCCGCCGGGGCCGGGGCCGGACACTCGCACTCTTCACTCTCTCCCTCATCTTCTCCCCCACCAGCCCCACTCCCACACCGTGACCCTGCCAGCCCATGGGGGGCCTGCAGCGCGCTCATCTCCTCACCCCCGAGCGCCCCCAGCCCTGGAACCACAGAAAGGCGGCCCCCACCACCGCGCCAGGTGCTCATGAACGGCAAGAGGGTGCCTCCGCCATCGGTTTTACACAGGCCCAGCTCCCGCCAAGGACTCCCAAGGAGGCAGGCGGGGGCGCCCCACCCTGCAGCAGCTGGTGAGCCCGGGCCCCCAAGCCGAGATGGCCCAGCCGCTCCTTCCCACTCCAGCAGCAAGTGGGCGGCTTGCCAGGCCCGGGAAGAGCCAGGCAGGGCCGGCGCCGCCATGACGCACCCCGAGTGGCTCGACCGTCTCATCGAGCGCGGAGTGAGAGTGCAATGGTGTGGAAAGGGTGGGCCCTGGCTCCCGCCTGACCCACTGCCATCAGGCAACTGGGTTCTTCCAACCCAAGAACCTGCCCCGCGCGCACCCACTTGTGTCCGTGCCAGGTAGGAGTGACGGAGCCACACGGCCGGTCCTGTCGGGGTCAAAGCTACGTGGCAGAGAAGCAGCAGGAAGGCGGCTTTGGGGCCAGAGGAAGCGGCGCCGGGCTGGCAGGGGCACACACTGGCTTGCGGGCCAGCTCTGCGGGCCAGGCACCTGGGCAGACAGAAGGGGTGCGGACACCACCCCGGCCCGCAGTCCCACGGAGGCTGCCACCGCGCCCGCGCCGGCCCAGGCCCTGCCAAGCGGCTCGGATGCGGCGAGTGGTGGTGGTGGCGGCGCCCTGACTCCTCCACCGGCCCAACTCGCCCACCTCACCCCGCAGCAGGCGTCTGGCTGCTTCACACAAGGCAGGCAACGCCACCCTCCGCGGAGCGACCACGTGCTCCTCACACTCGGCCCAAGGGCCACCCCCTCTGCCACCGGGCACCAGGGCCTCACAAGACCAGGAGTGAAATCCCCACTTGGAACCAGGGCCCGAGGGTCCCCTGCAGGAGAGCGCTGTGAGGGTCCTGCCCTCGGGCTGACCGCACGGCGGGGACACAGACGGGCAGCCCGGCCCGGTGTCCTTCACCCCGGCATACCCAGAGGGCTGAGCCCCACAGAATCCCAAAAACGCTCTCCACGTGCACATTCTTTATTCCTCACAAAGAGAACGTGAGAGAAGAGAGAACAGAGCCGGCGAGTGTCAGGAGGGGGCTCCGCGCTCCCCTAACTGTGGGCCTCCGTGAGGCCCCGGCAGCTCCACCCCACCCAACCCGCTGAGCTCCGGCTCCCGCTGTGAGACCCCACAGTCCCAGGCCCGGCAGGAGGGCGCGGCCACCTGGGACCCTTGGAGAGGGCCCGAGGGAGGGAAGGAAGTGGCACGCGGGGACCGGGCTCTTGAGTCTGGGGGCTCTCACTCCTGAGCACGAAGACAGAGGGCGGGAGAGGCCGCGCCCCCTGCAGACACGCTGTCAGCTGCACCATCAGTCACACAAACGCCGCCCTAAGCTGGGGCGGGAGCCGGCAGCCTGTTTTTGTTGTTCTAGAAACCAGCCCGGTGCCCAGTGCCAACAAAACCAGTCTCGGGAGGGCGCGCCCCCTCCACCGCGCCCACCCAGCCTCAGCCTCCCTGCCCGGGGCCGTCAGCTGTGGGGGCCAGTCCACCCTGCTGGCAAGCGGGGCGGGGGGGGGGGGGAGGTCAGGGCTCCCTGACGACACCAGGTCAAGGCTGAGAAAAGCAGCTCGACCGGCCCTGGGTGTTGCTCACCCCGACCCCTACCCTCTCCACAGGCTGGTGTGGGGTCCGCCCCCGCCCCCAGGAGGATCTGCAGGGATCGTGGCCCCCCCAGCAGCCGTGCTGCTCCCTCCGCGTCCTGTGTCCGGCCGGGTGCTGAGAGGAAGCACCAGGTACCCCCCAGAGGGCAGGACCCGAGAGCCCACACGGAGACCCAGGGAGACGCCGCTCAGGAACCCACAGCCTGCTGGGCCCAGGAAGCACCTCGCGGCCATGCTCCCACTCCACCCAGGCCGCCAGCAGGCTGCACAGGGCACCCCCTCACACGAGCAGGCCTCAGGGCCTCCACCTCCCCACGCAGCAGCAACTGACACCGGACAGGAAGCCCAGGACAGCGAGACAAGCGGGCTGAGGGGGCCGGCAGCGAGCCCCATGCCAGGCCTGGGGGGCAAGGACCTCTGTCCCGATGCTGCGGCTCCAGGGGCCGTGCCACAGAACCTGGGGTCACCCACCGCCGGGGTCGGTGGGTCTGCAGGCAGAGACACGCAGCCGGGCCACCCACAGGGGGACCTGCAGCCCCCAGCTGGGGCCTCAACCGGGCCTCCCCCCACAGGGAGGGCCGGCACCGCACGCGGGAGCAGGAAGCACAGGGGCCGGTCTCGCCCTGAAACTCATAGCGGCAGCCCCGCCCGAGCCCCGCGAGCTTCTCCCGCCGCAGGCTGAGGTTCAGGTTCGGAGGAAGCGGCCGTCCCCGCCCAGGAGCACCAGAGGGACTGACACACGTCCCCCGCGAGCCGACAGCTGACCTAGAGACGCCAGGCACCGGGGCCATGGGGACCTACGTCCCGGGGGGCGTCCCCAGCTGAGGGGCCGGGGACTAGGCGTGGAGAGGGGATCGCACCGCTCTGCACACGGACGTCAGGCCCAGAGCTCAGTGGCACCAACCTGGCTCCCGGCCCAGGGAAGGAAAGCAGGAGCAGAGGCCAAGGCGGGTGGTGCAGGCAGCCCGCGCTATGGGAAGGGCAGGCGGCCGACCCCTGGGAACCCTGGGCAGGGTGGGAGCTGGGAGGCCCCGTGGCCTGCGCCAGCAGAGGAGCCACCAACTGGGACCAGGGAGGGCGCGGGCCACATGGCCCCTCGCCGGGCTCCTGCCACACAGTCCCGCCAGCCCCACAGAAGCGCTGAGCCAGAGCCGCCGCCCTCATGACTTCGGGCTCCAAGGACAAGGAGGAAGCGCGCCTGAGTGACCCCAAGGCCCACACGCCTGGGGCTGCGCAGCGTGGCTCCACCCGCGCCCCGCCCCAGGCGAGCGCCAGGCTAAAGCCCCAGCCTGGGGAGTCTGTCCTCGGTAGCACCAAGCCCAAGGAGCAGAGACGGCAGAGCCTGGGGAGACCTGCTACACCCTCAGGCGGCTCCTCTGCTCCTCTGAGCACCCAGCACACGCGAGGGGCCTCACGCACCCTCTGAGGGGTGGCTCGGCCAGCTGCCAGGGCACAGGGGCTCCCACAGGGGCTCCCGAGGGCAGCAGGCCCTGCCTGGGGTGAGGACGGCCGGGACCCGGGCCGGGCCGCCCCCACCTCTCCCGAGGTGCGCGCAGCACCGGGACGTTCTGCTGAGGAAGACAGCTGCTTTGGTCAGTGAGAAAATTACGGAACTTCGCGGCAGCGGGTGGGCAGGGAGCCGCCCTCTCGGAGAGCAGCAGCATCCAGGGCCTGAGGACGCCGGGGTCGCGAGGGGAGCAGAGACTGGCCAAAGGGCCCCGCAGCCTGGGGGCTTCCACCCTCCAGCTGGCCCTGCCCACGGGACTAACAAAGGGCTCCTCAGCGGGCACTGCCAGGAGTGGCTGCCAAACACTGGCTCCCTCCCACAGGGCTGAGGTCACCGGGAGGGAGCCCTGGCAGGGAGCGGGCGGCCCCAGTTTCGACGGTGCTTGTCAGGTTCACCTGTTTCGCCGAGCGCGCACTAATGAGCAGGTGGATGGAAAGGCAGCCAAGTGCATCAAAGGCGACGTGCACGTCTCGTCACGCAGCGGCCACCTCCCCTTCAGGTCTGACGGGCTGTGGCGAAACCAGCTCCGCTCCCGCGCCCAGGGCCCAGCCCACCTCCCCCGCCGGTGGCAGCAGCATCAATTAGGCCAAACGGCTCTTCAAAACAGAGAAGGAAACAGCCCGAGTCCCAGAACAGGCCTGCAGAGGCGGCGGGAGGACGTGGGAGCAGGAGGCGGCCTCGCCCCGCGGCCCTGGCCCACTGCGGGTGGGCAAAGCCAGGGCCGCCGAGCCCAGGCAGGGGTGGCCCTTCCTCCCGCTCTGCCAACAATGGCGGCTCCTCTGTGGCCAAACCTTTCTATTCCACAGGAAAAAGAGAGACCAGGCCGGGGACAGAACTTGGAGATGAGGGAGGAAGCCCTTCCTGCCCCTGGCTGGTGGGCGGAGGGAGCGGGGCCGCAGCCAGCAAGTGTGTCCCGCTGAGGGAGGGCAGGCAGAAAACTGGCGAGAAGCCCAGAGGAGAGGGAAACAGCTTGTAAGAAGGGACCTGTGGCAAGTCAACTGCAGAGCTGCCCCACCGTGGCTGGCCTTCCCTCCTCAAGGCCGAGGCACCCGAGGCCTTGCACCCAAGGGGACCGCTCTCTGGCAGCTGAGGGACGGCCATCTCCCGCCCAGGCTGGGCCATGCGGCCTCTAGGACCCGACTGGCCCCAGCCCCTGGCCAAGGCGCCGACTGACCTGCGGGCTGCCCTGCAGGGCAGAGCAATAGCCCAGGAGGGCGGCTGCGGCCGCATTGCTGGATACCAGGAAGCCTGTCGAGAAGGCGGACTTCCAAGTGGACTGGGATGGTCTGAGGCGGGAACCCAGCCCCAGAGGCAGCAGGGCAGAGGACGCAGGCCCCGGCAGGGCTTCCTCCACCTCCGGGACCCAGGCTGCCCAGTGCGCAGAGCCCACTCACACCCAGACCTTCAAACAAACCCTCGCACCCGCCCCCACCTCCCGGAGCCCGGGGCCGACCGTGCTCAGCCCATCGGGCACCCTGCCCCGACCCCATCAGAGCAAGCCAGCCCAAAGTCCCAGGAGGTCCGTCCACACGGCGGGAAGAGAGCCCCCCAGGCACAGACGGCCACCCCACCGTCCTGCATACCCATGCGGCCGGGGAACATCTTAAAGGCCTCAGAGATGCAGAAAAACACATCGTTAAACTTTTTTTAAAAAACTACTGTTACCCAAGGAAACTGAAAATCTATGCCCACGCGAAAACACACCGGCCAATTCAGACGAGCACCGTTCACAACGGGACACCCCTCCCCAGCGCGGGGTGCCACACCGGCTCTGGCCGGGCCAGACGTGAGGTCGGGGCAGCAGCTCCACATCGTCACGGGAAAGGCCAGGACAGGCGCAAGGCGCTGAGCGCGGGGCCGGGGCAGGGGGCGCTACGGGACAGGGCTCCTGGGGGCAGCGCGGACACTCCGCCATGCGGGAACAGTGACGCGAACAGCCCCGTGTTTGTGCAGAATCCCCCTGAACGACGCCCTTTAGCCGCGAACGCCACGGCCGTGAAGTCTGCCTTTTGAAAGCACCGCCTGACACCCGTTTACAGAATGGGAGGAAGCACAGAAAAAAGTTATGACCTGAACAGAAAACAGGAATTCAGGAAATGTTTATTTTTCAGGCTCTTCTTCCCCTCCTCACCTGAACCACAGCCCTTCGAGATGGCAAAGGCAACACGAAAGGGAAACAGGTGATTCGGGGCAGGGCCCTTCCGAGAGGGCCCCGGGCCGCTCAGCCCCAGTGCGCGGGCCCCCTCCTGGGGCCCACAGCGCCCGCCTCATCAGAGCCTGCACGGGCAGAGGGCAGGCGAGGACGGCACTGAGGGGACGCTCAGGCGCGCTGAGAGACAGCCCTGGAGCCCTGTTCTCGGCAAGTGGCTGCGGGCCCAAGAGCACCAGATAGGATGAGGAGCAAGTGTGCCCCCTGCAGGTGAGGAGCAGGAAGGTGCCAGGGCCAGGATGCCCAGGGGCAGGGGGCTCAGAGCTGCTGGCTTGAGGGAGGGGGTACTGACAGGTGACCCACAACCAAGCTTCACGGCCTGGCAGCCTGCCCCCTTCCGCAGCCTCCTCACCCTCCCGTTAGCATTAGAAAGGGCAATGCCACATGGCAGCAGCACAGGCTACCCAGAGCGGGAGGTTGGCACCTCCCACATCCAGTGGGGGGTCTTGCCTGTGTTTGCCACCAGGGCTAGAAACGCCCTGGCCTGAGCCCCTGGACAAAGCCAGACTCAGGCACCTGCCCACTCCACGTGGGCTCCAGTCACCATCCTCCGTGAGGCAGGGCGGGTGGGGAGCCAGAGGTGGACGTGCCCCTGCCTGCCCAGCCACTCCAGGCTCAGCAGGCACCACTGCCCCCTGGCGGCCACTCGGCTGACATCAGGGCAGGCCCGCAGACGCACGGTCCAGAGCAGGGAAAACAGACACGGTGCAGCGCCAGGCAGGTTTGGGGCATGCTACCAGGCCAGCTGCCAAAAATGGACGCAAAAGCCAATGGCATGTCCACCGGTCCCTGCACCCACAAGCTGACCACTGAACACCTGACCACTGAACACCTGACCACCTGCACACACAAGCTGACCACTCCCCGGGGCAATGCTTACCAGGGCCTGCAGCGTCCCGTCCATAGCAATGACCCCCTCAATAGTCTGGAAAGAGGAGCGGGCCAGGGTGCACAGGCTCCAGTCCAGGAAACTCGCCATCTTCTTCTGCTTGACGTCCGGCCGCGTGACAAACCTGTCGGAGGAAGCAAGGGCAGGTGACGGCTCCACAGAGGCCCTGGCCCCACCAGCCTCCACGCCAGGCACCTGTGCTCTGCGCTTTGAGGCACACCTGCTTCCCTGTGCTGTTGTCCCCCCAACACACATTACGGCACCCCAGGAAGCTCCTGGTGCTCCTCGCTACCCCTCCCACCCTGCCGCCCACAGCGAGGCCCGCTGCAGAGCAGCCCACCCACCTCTCCCCACCTCGTGGCCCCCTGCTATACAGCCCCACACCCCAGGCTCAGCCCCACCCTGGGGAGGGCTCAGGACCAACACCCTGGAAACACCCTATGTAGGGTACAGTAAAAAAGTATCAGGCTTTTCTGTCCTCCCGCTTTTCTGCCTTCCACGGACGATGGAACTCAGTAGACCTGAATGCATGCCTGATGGCGGGCACCTGGGGTAAAGGTGGGTGTGAGTAAGTGGGTACACCTGGGCTAAAGCTGGGCTTATAAAGGCGGCATCACGGGGACACTAGCAGAATGGAACAGCAGAGCGAAAGGAGCAGAGAACAAGGCCACAAGAGAACACCAGAAGGAGTGAAGGTTTGCTGGGGGCTGGGAGGCCTGCCAGCCTGGCACCCCTGCCTGCCGTGTACCTGGTAAACCCCAATAAAAGACTGCAAAAGCCACCGAGGGCTCCAGGACTCCTCCTTCACCCGTCTGCTCGAATCATAGGAAACCTGTCCTGTGGCCCATCCCCCTGCGACACCCTATTTCAAGGTGACTCGGCCCACTATGGCCTCCAGCTCCCCGGAGCAGCACACGGCACCCCTGCGGACCCTTCGCCCCAGCCCCAGTGCCCGGCCCCTCGCCTCTTCAGGCTGCGGATCTCAGGCAGGCCGCCTGTTAGACTTTATACAGTGTAGATGTCCACGTGAGGAGAAAAGTTTCTAGAGCTGTCCTCCTGGCTGCCCCATGACCCGAGCCTCTGAGGGGTCGGGAGACCACGAGCTCAACCGCACTTCAGGGTGCTGGTCGTAAAGGGACCCCGAGCCCTCCCCAGGACCTCAGCGGATGTTGTAAGAGGACCCAGGAATTTCACTGAAAATCTGCATTCCGCTGTCTGCGGTGAGGACTCAGCATGGAGAGCGCCCCACCCACACCCTTGTTTACAACCCTGCCCGCGGGCCGAGGGCAACACCTGCAGAGCCCAACCTGAAGAGCCTGACCCCCAGCCCAGGCAACCCGGAGGCACCAGGGAGCAGCCCCAGACTCCTGCAGGAGGGGCCACACTCCCCATGGTGCGGCTCCAGGGAGGCCCCCACGTCCCAGAGCAGCACATGGTGGGGCATTACAGCAGGGAGCAGTACACGGGGTGCTACACACAGGGGAAGGGGGGCAGCACAGGGCACAAGGCTGTGCCTACCCTCCCCGAACAAAACCACACAAGGTGAGTTTCCAAATTAAGGTAAAAATCCTAAGATTGCTCTGAAAGATTTAAGGAAATAAGTTACTTTGTACTTTTGTGTCCTTTCATTAAAAAAAAAAAAAAAAATACATGCTCACAGACGTGTTCACAAGCCAGCAGAAATGGGCCCCACCACCGCCTTCCCTTGGGGAGCCCATCTCCCGTGCAGGCTAGCCTGCTGCCTCTCATGGGCGTCCGCAGACTCGGGCAGAGAGCCCCGGAGCCAGGCACCAGGAGCTTCCACAGCAGCCGCAGGGCCTTGCCCAGGCCAGTGCGGACGGCAGGTCTGAGACATGGCGGCGCAGCAGGGAGACAAAGCACCATCCCAGAGCTGGATGGGGACAGCGGCGCGAAATGGCAGCAGGCGAGAAGCTGGGCTCCCCGCACGCACAACCAGCCTCACCCAAACAGAGACCACGGTCCTGAGCGGCACCCGGGTGGCCGGTGCATGCACAGAGAGCATAGCCGGGGCGGGGGGGGGGGGCGGGGGGAGGCAGGAAACCCCGAGGGGTCCTCAGCCTCTGTTGCCCCAAGGGCATGCTCCCACCAGGGCTCTGGACCAGCACCTGACAGAAGGAGGTGTGCAGGGCACGAGAGCACAGCTGAGAACCCAGGAGCAGGGTGCAGGCAGAGGAGGCCATGGCCCCCCAGACCAGACAGCTGGAGCGCACGCCTAGGGGTGTCTGATGAGCCCCTGCACCTGCTGTTGGCTGTGGCTGTGACCTGCAGAACATCTGCCTTACACCACCCTGGAGCTTAACAGGAGCGAGCACCCCAGGACTGGGGTCCCCAAGGAAAGGCAGTGACGACACTGCAGGCCCGTGGCTCTGTCGCAACCATGATCCTGTCTAGCGCTGATCTGCTTTTCAATCACAGCCCGGAGGTTGAAATCGGCGCGAGACTGAGGGACACATTTCAGCGGAGGAGCTGGCCTAGGGAAGGGCTGCAGGATCCCCACCGCGCCGCACACCAGGCACCCATAGCACAGCAGGGCGCTGGAACCCTGGATCGTCACTTAGAGGAGGCCTCTCAGTGCCCCGGTACCCTGGCTCCACCTACTACCCCTCGCTGGCACAGAGCCCAGGCCATCTGAACAGGTGCAGACTCCTAAGGGGCCTGGGTGGTCCCTTAAAAGCCATGACTCGGCCCAACTTCTTGTAGGAGGGGTTAGAGAAGAAAAAGAAGCTCCCGTTATCACTCATAAAAACTGAAAATGAAGAGAAAGAAGAACATTAACAAATGCTGGAGCAAAAGCAAACAAACCCAGACTCGTCTCAGGCCAGCAGCGCTACGGGATGCGCGAGGAGGAGCGTGAGGGAAGGGCCGCGGCAGCGGGGCTCGTCAGGCGACCAGAAGAACAGACCATGGAAAACGTAAACGCAGTATGGGCAAACAGTTAACAGAGCTAACTCTGCAGTGGAATTAAAAAATACAACATGGGGCCTCCCCGGTGGTGCAGCAGGTTGAGCGCCATGCTGTGAAGCTGTCCGCAGCCTCTGCAGTGCAGGTTCGATCCCAGCCGGCCGGCGAGGGTCCTCTCGCAGACCTCACCCTCCCGCGCATCTGGCCTGTACTCTGGTGCTTGTATAAAAATAAATAAATCTTTTTATTTTAAGATTTTTATTTATTTATTTATTTATACAAGCACCGGAGTACAGTCCAGATGCACGGGAGGGTGAGCGGATTCATCAGAGACAGAGCGGGGAACAGAACAGGCAGACTGACGAAGTACACTGCTGAGGGGAGCAGCGGGCGGCAGGAGAGGTCTGCGCGCCATGTGGGACCCTCCTCCGGTGGCCGGGGAGCAGCCGGGGATTGAACCGGCGCCGCAGAGGCCGCGGGCAGCTTCGCAACCCAGCGCTCAACCGCTGCGCCACCGGGGAGGCCCCCAAGAAAACCTATTAAAGAAATAACCGTTGGGAATCACCTCAATCCAGGAACTGAGCCGGGCATCCCGACCCAAGAGACCCAAAGGAATCAAAAACAAAGTGGCAGCACGCCAACAAAATCCAAGGCACGTTATAATTAAAATATGGAAAACCAAGGACAAGGAGCGAAGATTAAAAACTTGAAGCGTGAGGGCGAGCACCTGTCAGCGAATACCCACCCGCCGCAGACCTCTCAGTGCCAACCTCACGGCAGGCAGGGAGTGGCAGAGACAGCAAAGCCCACCGAGACAGAGGCCAGGACCAGGACACCGCCCCAGACAGCCACCCGGGCAGGGCAGGGTGAGGCACTTAGCTGAACACCAAAAGTAAAAGAGCCTGTCAGCACCGAGCTGCTGGTGAGGAGGCGTGAAGGGGGCAGCTGCCACCTGGAGGTGACGCGTCTGAATTACACCACGTTGGGAGGAGGGTGGCCCTCAGAGCTCGCTGGGAGCCAGGTCACCTGAAGGGCTACAGAATGGCCTCACACCCCACCTCAGCAGAGCCCGCAAACAGAAACTCAAGAGAGCACGTCAGGGAGCAGAAGCAGAACTTAAGCAAGCCTTAAAGGGAAGACCTCAGAAAATAAAAGCCACTTGAGAAGATCTCTCAAAATAAGTAAAAGAGGGCCTCCCTGGTGGCGCAGGCAGTTGAGCACCGCACTGTGAAGCTGTCGACAGCCTCTGCAGCATGGGTTCGATCCCAGCCGACCGGGGAGATACCCACATGGCGCGGCAGACCTCTCCTGTCATGCCCGCTGCTCCCCTCAGCAGTGTCTTCGGTCTGTCTGCCTATTCTGTTCCCCACTCTCTCTCTGGTGAACCGTCTCACCCTCCTGCACCTCTGGCCTGTGCACCAGCTCTTGCATGAATAAAATAAATCTTTAAAAATATATATTAAAAAAATAAGTAAAAGGGGCCTCCCTGGTGGCGCAGCGGTTGAGCACTGGGCTGCGAAGCTGCCCGTAGCCTCTGCAGCACCGGTTCGATATCTGGCTGCTCCCAGGCCACCGGAGGAGGGTCCCACATGGCGCGCAGACCTCTCCTGCCGCCCGCTGCTCCCCTCAGCAGTGTACTTCGGTCCTTCTGCCTGCTCTGCTCCCTGCTCTGGCTCTGGTGAATTCTCTCACCCTCCCGCGCTTCTGACTGTACCCAGTGCTTGTATAAATAAATAAATAAATAAATCTTAAAAAAAAAAAACAAACAAACAAAACCACAGGTTTATATAAAACCTCAATTCTTTAAAAAAAAAAAATAAGTAAAAGAGCAGGGAGTACCTGTATCTCAGTGCTCACCTTACATGCAGAGGGTGAGAATTCACAATCAAAGGTGCAGAGTGGCTGAGCAGCTCTCCAAACAATTTCTAACCCATGACTATCAGCAAGAAACCACGGCAGACACGCAACGACACAGAGCCAGAGGTCAGAAGACGGTCACACCAGCAAATGATGACTGGGACGGCTGTACTCACATCAGACAAAATAAGCTTCCAATTTAAAAAGGTAATAAGAGCCAGGGCTAGACATTACAATCAAGGGCCAAATGCAACAAGGAGATACATACATACACACCGAATGATAATATAGCGTCCCGAGATACAACAGCTGTTAGCAGAACTAAAAAATATTGACAGAACAATAATACCAGAGAATTTTAATACCCCACCCACAACTGTGGACAGAAGAAGAGAGAATAAATCCGGGCACAACAGCTTTGAGTGAGGCCCCACAGACGTCTACTGAGCAGCTCACCTGCACACACATGAAACACCTCCAAGAAAAGGCCACATGGGGGCCTCCCTGGTGGCGCAGTAGACTGAGCGCCGTGCTGTGAAGCTGTCTGCAGCCTCTGCAGTGGGGGTTTGATTCCCGGCCGGCCAGGGAGATTCCCACATGGCGCAGCAGACCTCTCCTGTCTCACCCGCTACTCCCCTCAGCAGTGTCTTCAGTCCGTCTGCCTGCTCTACTCCCCACGCTGTCTCTGGTGAATCCTCTCACCCTCCCGCACCTCTGACTGTACCCCAATTCTTGTATAAATAAATCTTTAAAAAAAAAAAAAAGAAAAGAAAAGGCCACATGTTGGGAACACAAGTCAATGTCAATCAAGTTGGGAAGGGTGAAATCACACCAAGTATTCTTTCTGACCCTAATGCCATAGGGCGAGAAATTAACTATTAAAAAGGGAAACTAGAAAAACCTTTAACATGTGGAGACTAAACATGCTGCTTAGCAGCTTCTGGATTAAAGAGAAAATTAAAGTAGAAATCAAAAATTACTTTGAGATTGATGAACCTGCAGATACAAGTGATCAAAATCTGTGACGCAGCAGAAGCAGCTTCGCGAGGGAAGACACCTGCCACGCGGGCCCACATTAAGAAGAACCCCAGGCCGACAACATACTGCCACACCTGAAGTACCTTGAAAAGAATAAACAAGACCTAAAGTTTGTAGAAAAAGGAAATAATAAAAATAAGAGTGGCAATAACGAAGATAATAAAGGACTATGGAAAGATCGAACAAATTGAAAGTTGAATAAAATTGACAAATCTCTAGCAAAGCTAACAAACAATATTAATAAACAATTACAAATGAAGAGGAAAACTTACCACAGATGGCAGAGAAATGCAGAGGATCATGAGATTACATGTACCACCAAACACCAATAAATTTGATAACCTTAAAGAAACAAATTTCTAGAACAACATAGTTTGCCAAGACTACACCAAAAAGAACCAGAACAACTGAATAAACCAATTACAATCCCGGAAATTGAAAAAGTAATCAAAAAGCTCCCTAAAAACAAAAGCCCTGGGCCTCCCCTGGTGGCGCAGCGGTTGAGCTCTGGGCTACGAAGCTGCCCACAGCCTCTGCAGCACCAGTTCAATCCCCGGCCGCCGGCGAGGGTCCCACATGGTGCGACAGACCTCTCCTGCCGTGCCTGCTGCTCCCCTCAGCAGTGTGTTTCCTCAGTCTGCCTGTTCTGTTCCCCGCTCTGTCTCTGGTGAATCTTCTCACCCCCATACCTCTGGCCTGTACCCCAGCTCTTGTGTGCATAAATAAATAAATCTGTAATCTGTTTAAAAAAAAAAAAAGCTCACGTCCAGACAGCTTTACAAATGAATTCTATCAAACCTTTAAAAAAGAACATGGGGCCTCCCCGGTGGCGCAGCAGATTGAGCGCCACACTGTGAAGGTGTCCGCAGCCTCTGCAGCGCTGGTTCGATTCCTAGCCAGCCACGGAGATTCCCACATAGCGCAGCAGACCTCTCCTGTCTCCCCGCTGCTTCCCTCAGCAGTGTATTTTGTCAGTCTGCCTGTTCTGTTCCCCGCTCTGTCTCTGGTGAATCCTCTCACCCTCCCGTGCATCTGTCCTACACCCCAGTTCTTGCACAAATAAGTAAAAATCTTTAAAAATAAATAAAAATAAAGAAGAATGTATGCCTATCTTGATCAAATTACTTGTGAAAATCCACAGAGGGAACACTCCCTAGGACAGCTTAGGCCAAAAGTACCCTAAAACCAAAACCAGACAAAGTCAGTACAGTACTCCTAGGAGAATCCTCAACCAGGCGTCAACAAATCAAACCAAACAACAAAAGGGCCACACCACGCATCTACCCAGGCACGCAGGTGCTTTAGCATGCGCAGTCAGGGACGTGTACAGGAACCGCAGGACATAAAGACAAAAAGCAGACGATTATAACAAGAGGCAGAGAACAGAGGGTCATGGAAAAAAGATAAACTTGCTGACCAGAGACCTGAGGCCTACAGCTGGGGAGGAGGAACAGGAAGGAGGGGCAGGCAGGAAAGGAGGCACTTGTGGGCCCTGGGGAAGAGCCCCGGTCTGCGCTGGGGAGCCACAGGCTACACCTGAGCATGACAGCAAATACTGCGGGGAAACGCACAACGATGTAGGAAAACAAAATTAATGTAAAAAAAAGAGATGCAGGGAAAGCCTCTGACAGGACTGAGCACCCGTTTATGAGAAAACTCAACAACGAGGAAAGAGGGGAACCTACCTCATCACGACAGCCAGGGACAGCCGGGTGACAGCACTCCGCGGCGGTGACACGCCAGGAGGCCGCCAGGGCCCCACCCGCCCAGCCGGAACCCAGACGGCACAGAGCGAGAACATGAGAGAAGCCCCTGGAAGTCAGCCACATGGCGAAGTGGCTGACGGAGGGTCGAAAGCCCGAAAAGCTCTTGCATTTTAATATACAAATAACAAGTGAGCGGAAAAAGAAATTGAGAAAATAATTCCATCCACCAGCGCATCAAAAAGAATCAAATACCTAGGAACTGACCTGCCGGGACGGTGAGGGGTTGACACAGTGAGGACTGAAAGACAAGAACGAACGCAGACCAGGATAGAGTGAGAAAGACAATCCGGGCCGTGAACAAAGCCTCAACACAGTGAGATGAACGGTGCACCGAAGCGACATACAAATTTGATTCAATCTCCATTAACACACCAGTGACGTTCTCCAAAGAACCAGAACAAAAAATATGAAGATTTCCGTGGAACCACAACAGGCGTGGAACAGCTGTGGCAACGCTGAGGGAAAGAAGATACGGGAGCATCTCGTCACCTGACGTGTACTGCAAAGTGACGAATTAGAAACACAGCCTTGGAGCAAAAATACACAGGAGCCAAGGGAACAGGATCAAGAGCTAGAAGTCAGTCCACACGCAGCCGACGCTCAGCTCACGCCAAGGAAGTCACAGGACACCACGGGAAAGAAGAGCCCACAGAAGTCGCTGGGGATCCGAGGCTCCGTGCAAAGAAGGGGTGGCTCACCTGACTCCAACCCAGCAAGTTCCAAATGGGTTAAAGACTTAGAAATAAGACCTGGAGTTAAGAAAATATAAAGAAAACTTTGGTGATACGTTTCACGACCTCAATGATAAAGACGTTTCTGCAGACAGGACCTCCATGGCAAGGGACATAAAAAATAAATCATGTGATCGCAGCCAAAGGAAAGGCAAGTGAGTGGACACCGCGCTGAGTGGGAGGAGACCGTCACACACCACGCAACCGACAAGGGATTACTATCCAAGATACACGACCACCATGATCAACTGAACAATCACGAGCCCAGTTCCTGGGTGAGCAGCAGGACTGGACAGAGCTCAGGCTCAAGGCCCAGAGGCCGACACACAGAACGCGGGTGCTCGCGCTGAAGAAGGGAGACGCGGGCCAAGGCCGTGATGACGCACCTCGCCCCATAAGGAGGGCACACGTTAAAAAGTGGTGGGGTGGATGCCGACGAAGAGGAGCCCTGCTGCACGGCAGGCGGGACGTGACGCCCTCCCCCTGCTGACGCGGCCACTGCCGTCACCGGGGATCCCAGGACCTGGCAATGCTGGATGACACGGCAGCTCTCGGACGTCCATCCGACAGACACGCAACCGTCCGCTCAAAAACACATGCTCTAGACGCCCAGTGCAGCTGTCCTCACAACGGTCAGGATGGGGAGAGGCCTAAGCGCCCCCGCTAGAGGGGGTCAAGAGGACGTGTCCACCCACACAACGGACACTACTCAGCCGTAAGGAAAGACAGAATGCTGCCATTTATAGCAAAATGGGATGAATTCAAAGGCACGACGGGTAGGGAAGCAATCAAAATGACAAATACTTGATGTTTCTAAGCAGAAGATTCAACACAATGACAGACAGCAACCAGCAAACTCTAGAAAACAAAGTAAGGTTTCCACAGTTAGGACAAGGAGGGAGGCAGGAAAGGTCCAAGGGGATATAAGAGACGGAGTAAGGCAAAACTGTGAACGTTCTGTAAAATACATAGATTTCTTAATTTCCAGGGGCTACATAGGGAGACTGTGGCCTCATAATATTTCACATGTTCAAATCCTGTATTTCTAGGACTATAGCAAGATTTCTTTTTTACAGCATGGAGTGTAAATAAAATTTAACCTTGAGTTTTACAATAAAAAAAAATTACAAGTCAATAACAAGATATCTGGGAAGTCCCAGCATTTACAGAGAATTAAAGTAGTGAAATAGTCACAAAACAGTGCTAGAACAACTAGACACTTGTGGGGGTAAGGAGGGGGTATTGTGTACCTGACCCCAAAAGAAATCCCAAATGGATTAATATTTTGTATTAAACAATAGAAAGGTAGAAAAACACAAATGACTACTGGTAAGACCGCTTAATAGGGTAAGACTTCAAGCTTAAAAATAAAAATCACTAAATAAAAGGGGAAAACTGCCTTGACATTAGGTTAAAGAAGAAAGTCAAAAGCCACCTAGGGCCTGAGAGCATAACCCAACCACACCTGCACTGAGAGGCAGAGGGCAGGGGTCAGCGCCCCCCAGAGAATGGCAGCAGCACACCCCAGCAGGGACTGCCGGCAAAGTTCTCCCCACGCACGGCCACACCCCACAACGCCGCCAGAGGGCACTTACTTGGACACGAGGACAGCAGCTGCGTCTCGGGCCTTGTCACTGACAACCAAGTAGCACTGCAAGAAAGGGTGACGAGCAGGCCGTCAGATCAGGGACGTGCGTCCCCGCCAGCCCCACCCCCAGCAGCAACCCAAGAGTGCATCCTCACGATGCTCACAGGAGAGTTTGATCCCAGTCAGGGAGTGACCCCCCAGGGTGCATCAGCCCTCTCCTGTCTCCCCCCTGCCCCCTCAGCAGTGGGTTTCAGTGGATCCGCCTCTTCTGCTCCCCACTCTGTCTCTGGTGAGTCCTCTCCCCCGCCCCCAGCACCTCTGGCCTGCACCCCCGCTCTTCGATGCATAAGTAAATACATAAATCTTAAAAACAAAAAGGACACCTTTATTTTCCCTTATTGCCCCAGAAACCTCTCATGCATCATGATTATAACAGAGCATCTGTATAACCTACAAAGAAAGGAATCCCAGCCGGTGGCTGGTTGCTGGCACAGTCACATTTACCTCAGCTATCTGGAGGATGCGGTCCATTATGGACATTCGCGTCTGTCCAGGCTGGGCGATGAGGTTCCCATCAAGGCGTGAGAAGTCGAAAGGGATCAGGCAGGTGACAGAGAGCCAGAGCAACAGCATGTAGCGGGTCTCCCAAGTCTAAGGAATGAAAGACAAAGGACTCTGAGGTAGGACAGAGCTGACCAGCCGCCTCACAGAGCTGCTGACTTGCAGTCACTCAGCACCCAGGTGGGAGTTGGGGAGCAGGCCCTCCTCACCCACCTCACACCCCCTCTCCAAAGGACTGAGCTACCTCGGTCGACAAAAGAACAGCAAAGTGGACCAAGGAGAGCAATCACAGCAGTGCCAGGCTGCCCACTAGCTCCCTGCGGCATGCAACCAGCCTTCCGAGAAGGTTGGAAAGCAGATAAAGAGCTAAGTAGGAAAACAGAGGACTTCAGAACAAAGACACTTCCAGCCAAGGTGTGCCCTGCCTTTGAGCAGTCACTCCAAGATTCCAATTGGAGCCTGGATGGCCCTGGGCTGGAGAAGCCAGCAGCAGGGCTGGGCTCACCTGAAGGCTTCCCTAGGCCCGCGGTCACTCAGTGGCCAACCTGGGAATCTGGAACAGGAGCTCCGGGAGGAGCCCCCCACTCCCTAAGAGTGAGGGTGACTGAGTCTGTGCCCCAACTAGACTGGCCATGAGGTTTCTGCTGAGCGTGCCTTCCCACTGGAAGCAGGAGTTTTAGGGAGCTGCGCAGCACCCACATGAGCAGTCCCCAGGGAGAGACAGGCCCTGGCGCCCCACCTTTCCCAGAGATGACACTTCACACATGTCATCACAACTCAGCCAGGGCTGCAGGCACATGGCGGCGGGGGGGAGGGGGGGCACGGGGGGGGGGACACTCACCTCGTGGTCTTTAGGGCTCTGATTTGCAAACATGTCTAGAACAGGCTGGACGTCAGCTACTTCATGAGGAAACAGACGAAGAAATGTCTTGTAGCCTCGAACCTACCAGATAAAAAGACACTGCGTTATCTTATGCATAGAAAATAGAGAGCAGCAAAATTATTTTTTCCCTGCCTTCAGAAATCACCTGTGCCATCCAACGACCAAAGCGGACGCAGGCCGCAGCGGCAGATCTCAGAGAGAACAGCCGCGCTCTCCTCGCCTTGCGACTCGGCCACTAGACGTGCGTCCTACGCTTCTGCCCCCTGGGCTGGCAGGTCTCACCTGCGGCCCGTCAGAAACAGATGTGTCGCCAACGAGAAAGCCAACCTTCCTCTGCCCAAGCGCCACAGAGCTTGTAAGGTGCACCACACCACCCAGACCTTTCACTCCAGGGCCTGCAACACAACCTCCCCAGGACACACACCTGCATGCTGACTTGGAGCAGCGCCTCATTTCCCCTTGTAAGAAACTTTCCTGAATTAGAGCCCCCTCCCCACTCTCTTCCTCCCTCCCCTTCTACCTGGTGGTGCTGGGTCCACTCAAATACAAGATGCCAAACATCTTGGACACTTTTCAGCGAACCCTGGATCACTAACATGCGATGCCCACATATGATAAAAGAGCAGCAATGAAAGCCACGCTTGCTCCCGTGTAATGACAGCTGAGAAGGTGTCGCTGGGTCAAGGATATCAAAAAAAAGTATCTGTCGAGCATGAAATGCTACCTTGGTGATGATATACAGGAATTTAAAAGCCAGATGTACAAGGTCGGCTGGAGAGGTCTCATCCTGCACCAGACCCAACAGCAGGTTCATCATCCATTCTAGAAAAAAAATATGAAACGTCTGCTACAGAATTAAATGTCTATGATACTAAAATAAAATTCCAAAAGAAAAAAGGGTTTATTTAGAAATACAAGAGGGGTTCAACGTCAGCAAACCTCTGTCATCCAAGTACCAACAGAGCTAAAGAAAAAACATTCCGTCTTGGCAGTTTCTAAAGTGTATTAGTTAACACAATGTTCATTCTCTCTTTCAAAATGCAGAGGGGCCTCCCTGGTGGCACAGGGGCTAAAGACACAGCACTGTCAGGTTATCCACCAGTCTCTGCAGCACGAGTTCGATCGCCGGCTGGCCCCCAAGGTGCAGCAGACCTCTCCTGTCCCCCCACTGCTCCCCTCAGCAGTGGATTTCAGTGGATCCACGTGCTCTGCTCCCAACTCTGTCTCTGGGGAGTCCTCACCCCCACACCTCTGGCCTGCACCACAGCTCTTCTACACATAAATGAATCTTTAAAAAAAAAAAAAAAAGAGCTAGGAGGAAAGATCTAAAACGAAAAATTATGTAAATGGGGGGCCTCCCTGGTGGTGCAAGGGGTTGAGCACAGCCCCATGAGCTGTCTGCAGCCTCTGCAGCACAAGTTCGATCCCCCGGCCGGCCAGGGAGCAGCCCACATGGCACAGCAGACCTCTCCTGTCTCCCTGCTGCCCCCATCAGCCATGGATTTCAGTCAGTCTGCCTGTTCTGCTCTCACCCCCCACACCGCTGGCCTGTACCCCAGATCTCGTATGCATAAATAAATAAATCTTTAAAAAAAATTATGTAGGGCCTCCCCTGGTGGCGCAGGCGTTGAGAGCCACGCTGTGAAGCTGTCCACAGCCTCTGCAGCGCCGGTTCGATCCTGGCCAGCCAGGGAGGATGCCACATGGTGCGGCAGACCTCTCCTGGCTCACCCGCTGCTCCCCTCAGCAATGTATTTCGTCAGTCTGCCTGTTCTGTTCCCCGCTCTGTCTCTGGTGAATCCTCTCACCCTCCCGCGCATCCGGCCTGTACCCCAGTTCTTGTATAAATAAATAAATTTAGAAACTTTTTTTTTTTTTTATATACATGCACTGGGTACAGTCAGAAGCGCGGGAGGGTGAGAGAATTCACCAGAGCCAGAGCGGGGAGCAGAGCAGGCAGAAAGACCGAAGTACACTGCTGAGGGGAGCAACGGGCCAGGAGAGGTCTGCGCGCCAGCTGGTGGCCGGGGAGCAGCCGACCGGCGCCGCAGAGCAAACCCAGCGCTCAACCGCTGCGCCACCAGGGGAGGCCCTTGTATAAATAAATAAATCTTTTAAAAAAATGATGTAAATGGGATTAACAGCAAATCACACGCTGCCAGAGAACCGCACAGTAATAAAAGGTCCACACTGAGGCGGGGGCGGGGCGAGCGAGAGAAACCGACTGGCCCTCAGCTACACACAGGTCACATACATCAGCGTACGCGTGCAAGAGTCCTGGGGAGAGAGAGTGGCACAGGCAGAAAAAACATCTTAGAAATGGCCAAAGGTTTTCCAAATTTAAGAAAATTATTAACCCCTAATCCAAACGATTCGGCAAACTCCAAACAGGATAAACAGGAGGAAAACCATACCATGCACGCCATGACCAAACTGCTAAAAAGTCTGTGTGGGTGAGCAAGATGTATAAGGAAATCGCGAAAGCAGCTGGAGAAACAGCACCCCTCGCAGGCAGCGGCACAGAGACAAGGATGAAGACCGGAGAGCGGAAACAAAGCAGGCCCAGAACCGCACCCGCAACCTTTCCAAGATGAAATCGAAACAATCGAGCAAAAGCTGAACTCGTTCATTGCCAGCAAATCTACACTAAACGTCAAAATCCTTACAGCAGGGCCTCCCAGGTGGCGCAGCGGTTGAGCGCTGGGTTGCGAAGCTGCCCGCGGCCTCTGCGGCACCGGTTCGATCCCCGGCTGCTCCCCGGCCACCGAAGGAGGGTCCCACATGGCGCGCAGAGCTCCCCTCAGCAGTGTACTTCGGTCCTTCTGCCTGCTCTGCTCCCCGCTCTGGCTCTGGTGAATTCTCTCGCCCTCCAGGCTTCTGACTGTACCCAGTGCATGTATAAACCAAACAAACAAACAAATAGATAAATAAGACATGCCTCTAGGCAGAAAACACAGGTAGAAGGCAAAAAACAGAGGCAGGAGTGGTGAGCGCACGGATAAATACTGCAGATGTTTTCTCACTTTTTCTTTTTAAATGTTTTTTTTTTAATAGAGGCATGTTTTATTTATTTATTTGTTTGTTTGTTTGTTTTGTTTATACATGCACTGGGTACAGTCAGAAGCGCGGGAGGGCGAGAGAATTCACCAGAGCCAGAGCTTCGCAACCCAGCGCTCAACCGCTGCGCCACCGGGGAGGCCCTGTTTTCTCACTCTTAATTCCCGTGAAAGAAAGTGGGCGTTCACAGAGGAAGGCGCGCAGCAGCACACTTCAGGTCACAGAGCCGACGCCACCCCGGGGACGAAGACCCCGACGGGCTGACGCTGCGAACGCCCGCTGTGACGGCCCTGTGTGGGCTACGCGGACCCCCCAAACCCAGAGACAGAAAGCAGAGCGGTGGTGCCAGGGGCCGGGGAGAAGAGTGCGGCGTGAACACTGCTGGGGCTTCTTTCGGGATAAGATGTTCTTGAATCCGATGTGGGTGGTGGCTCGGCTCTGGGAGATACTGCAGGACACGGAAGCGTGCGCCCAACGGGGGTGAACGCTAGGGTGTGTAACGTCGGCCTCAACAAAGCTGCCATTTTCAGAAAAGTGTGTACACACCACTGCAGTGCTGCCAGCCACAAAATAAATCTTCACTGTACACCAGAAGGATCAGTCAGACGACAGAGCAAAGATCATTCCACAAAAGTAATAAAAGAGGCCTCCCCGGTGGCGCAGCGGGTTGAGCGCAGTGCTGTGGAGCTGTCCGCAGCCTCTGCAGTGCCGGTTCGATTCCCGGCCAGCCAGGGAGATTCCCACATGGTGCGGCAGACCTCTCCTGTCTCCCCGCTGCTCCCCTCAGCAGTGTTTTCGGTCCGTCTGCCTGTTCTGCTCTCCGCTCTGTCTCTGGTGAATCCTCTCACCCTCCCGCGCCTCTGGCCTGTACTCCAGTTCTTGTATAAATAAATAAATTGTTAAAAAAAAAAAAGCAATTGGGCCTCCCCGGTGGCGCAGCGGTTGAGCGCTGGGTTGTGAAGCTGCCCGCAGCCTCTGCAGCGCCGGTTCGATTCCCGGCTGCTCCCCGGCCACCAGAGGAGGGTCCCACATGGCGCGCAGACCTCTCCTGCCGCCCGCTGCTCCCCTCAGCAGTGTCCTTCGGTCCTTCTGCCTGCTCTGCTCCCCGCTCTGGCTCTGGTGAATTCTCTCACCCTCCCGCGCTTCTGACTGTACCCAGTGCATGTATAAACAAAAACAAATAAACAAACAAATAAATAAATAAAACATGCCTCTATAAAAAAAAAAAAAAAAAAAAAAGCAATAAAAGAGAAAGCACACTTCGAAATAAGCCAACAAAAATGTTTCCAGGAATCACCTAAGAAACTATTGAATTTCACTGAGAGACACAAAAAATCTGACTGGAAACACAATACCAGCCTTGTCAAGACCCCGAATGTCCCTACATGATTTTGTGAATTTCACAGAACCAACAGGACCTGCCAAGGCGTGGGTGTGATCAATGCTCCTGCAGCTCACCTGGGTCAATGCAACCAGGCCGAGACAGATACACGCGGCAGAGCAGAGCCGCCAGCATAAACCAAAACGACAAGGACGAAAGAGCGTGGAGGGGCCGAGGGCACCAGCCTAGACACCAAGGCCACGTACTCGAGGGCAGGTGCAGACCCGAAGGACCCCTCAAGCGGGGCGAGGGGGCGGGGGCAATGCGATTTACACACCCTCAGGAAAAACAAACTTCCGAACGGCCAAACCCAAAGGAAGAGACGGACCTGACAACGTGACCAGAACGCAGCACCCGTTCAGCAGCCGCACGTCGAGAGGCAGGCGCGAAGTCACGAGCTATGGCCAACAGAACAAGGGCCAGCACCCCATGATGTCCCTTTGCTAAGAGGGAGCTCTTCCCAGCTCATTTTAGGGTGAACCCCCCCAAACCCCTCAGACCACTCAGCGTTCTGCACAAGGGGCCCACGAGAGGCCTGAGGCTGCTCCCAGGGACAGAGCGTGACACACCCATGTTCGCTGAGGAGCTGCACTCCTAGGCGGGCCCACTGCGGCCCTGCAGGCGCTGAGCCCGGCCAGCCTCCTCAGAAGGGCGCCACCCTCCCGCAGCAGAGGCGCCTCCGCAGACCTGAGAACCATGTCCCCTGCAGCTGGCCCTCTCCCGGGTGGTCTCCAAGGGTCAGCTGGCCCTCAAGAGGGCTGCATGTTTTCCAGGAAGGACGATTCGGACGGAGTCCAGCTTCTGAGGATTTTTAAAGCAACTGCTTGAAAGAGCCCCTGAGAAGAATCTGTCCGCTTCCCGTCACCTTCACCTGAGGATCCGAACGGACGGTTCTGGTTCAGCCTTGGCTGGAACACCTACTAGCTGGTCATCTGTGGCCATCTGCCTGCCCTGCCTGGGCTGTGGTTTCATCTACACAGTGTTCAGAATAACTGACCTTCCATGCGTCGTGTGGGGCTGCCGTGACAGCCAATCTGTCTAAAAAGCCACTCGGGACAAGGCAAAAATATCAGAGTAAATGGATACAACAGGCAACTCGCAAAACAATCTGTGCAAATACAGCAGGAAATGCAGGAAAAAATCACCTTCACTTCAAAACCAACAAGCGCAAGACAAACCCACACGCGGCGCCCAGCGGCCTCCTAGGCAAACATCCGAACGCCCGGGCCCGTGGCTCGGAACCAGCCCGGGAGTGGGGAGCCCAGCTGGCCCCTCCGCGGCGACGCAGCCCAGCGGGCAAGGGCTGTCCTGGCCGGGCGCCGGCCCGCCCGCCACTGGGACCCCCGGGGCGGCACGGAGGGGAGGCCTTCCAGACAGCAGGCGGGTGGGGTGGGGGCGCCGGGCCCGCAGGCTGAGCCCCCCGGGGGGCTGGGCCGGGCAAGGGTCTGCGTGGCTGCAGTCCCCACGCCCGCGCTGGGGATCGAGCGCGAGTCGCGGGGCAGAACCTGCCGCGGAGCAGGCTTGGCCGCGTGGGCTCCGGGGAGCAGAGTCCCCAGGGAAACGCGTCCTGCGACAGCCTCAGGGGCAGAGACCCCCGCCAAGTCCGCCCTCGCGGCGGAGGCCCAGGCGGCCGCTCAGGGCAGCGCCAGCCGGGGGCGCGCGAGGGGGCTGGCGCGGCCACAGCAGCTCGAGGGGACCAGCACGCGGGACGGCGGCCCGGAGAGCGCTGGGGCCAGGACCGCAGGGGCGCGCAGGCCTCGGGAGCCGCTGGCAGGCAGCGGGCGGGGCCGGGGCCAAGAGGCGCGGGGTGACTCAGAAGGGGGTGCAGCCCGGACGCGCGCCCGCGAGGCGCCCCCAGCCACGGCCCGAGGCGAGCGCGCGCAGGGGGGCGGGGCCCCCGCGTCTCCCCACCGCCGCCGCACGTGCCGGCAGCAGCCGGGCTGGCTGGGCCGCCCCGCTCGCGCCGCGAGCCCCGCAAAGCACGGCGGCCACTCGCGCCGCGGCGGGCTCGGCGGCGCCCGACGCGTCCAGGCCCCGACGCTCAGGGCCGCCCCGGACGGCGCCGCTCTGGCCGCGGAGGGGCCCCGCCGGAAGCCCCCGCGGGGAAGGCCGGACGCGCGCGCTCCGGGGCCGGGGCCGGGGCCGCAGCCGGGGTCGGGGGAAAGGCCCCCAAGTGGCGGTGGGGGCCGGGGAGACGAGGGCGCCGCCCCCGCCCCGCCCCGCCCGGGGGCCTGTGGGCGAGCGGCGCCGCCGCCCGGGACGCCGCGGGCCGAGCGGGCCGGGGCCGCACAGGCGCCGGGCGAACTCCGCCCGCGAGGAGAGCCCCGGCGCCCCGCCCCGCGCCCCTTACCCAGGTCGGGGTCCAGCAGGTGCGGCTGCTCCTGGTACTTGTCCATCAGCGCTGCGGGGACACGGGCGTCAGCGCCGCCGCCCCGGCCCGCCCGGCCCGCCCGCCCGCCCGCCGCCCCGGCCCCGGCCCGCCGCGCGCACCCCGGAACCGCTCCAGGGCCCCCTCCCGGGCCGCGCGGTCCCCGCACGCCGCGCGCAGGCCGCCGAGCAGCTCGCGCGCCTCCGCGCTCTCGCCGAACGCCTCGAGGGCGCCGCCGCGGGCCAGCGCCTCGGCCTCCGCCTCGTCCTCCGGGGGCCCCGCGCCCGCGCCCAGGGCCATGCCGGAGAGGCGCGCTGAGGAGCCGGCGAGGCGCGCTGAGGAGCGGGCGAGGCGCGCTGAGGAGGAGCCGGCGAGGCGCGCTGAGGAGGAGCCGGCGAGGCGCGCTGAGGGAGGAGGCAGAGAAGCGCGCCCCTGGAGGCGGCAACCGCGCTGGCCCCGCCCCGTGACGGTCGGGCTCGGCACCGCCCACTACGGATCGCGCCGGCCGCCAAAAGAGCGCGCGCGGAGGGCGCCCCTGCGGAGCTCCGGAAGGGGACGCGGCGGGCCGAGGCCGGGTGGGGCGGGGCTGGGAGGTGCCCGAGGGCCTGAGCGGCGGGGGGTGGGGCGGGGCGGGATCTGAGAGGAGGCGTTAGAAGGACAGGGCAGGGGCGGGGTCTCAGCACGGGGCGGGGCCTGAGGCGGGAGCGGGGTCGATTCGGGGTGGGGCGAGGTCTGAGCCGGGGCGGGGCCTGAGGGTGGGGCGGGGTCTGAGGGTGGGACTCGGGGCGGGGTCTGAGGGCAGGGCGGGGCCTGAGAGGCGCGTGGGGCGGGGTCTGAGGGTTGGGCGGGGCCTGAGGCCGGGGCGGGGCCTGATGGTGGGATGGAGTCCGCGGGTTCTGAAACCTGGGCGCGGTTTGCAAACGGGGCGAGGCCCAAGGCGGGGTGTAAGTGCTGGGTGGGGCCTGATGGTGGGCGTGGTTTGAGCGCTGGGCGGAGCCTGAGGCGCCAAAGGTCCTGAGGATGGGGCGCGTTTTAAGGGAGGGGCTAGGCCCGAGGTTGGGCGGAGTCTGAGGGCCCTGCGAGTCGTGTGGGGCGGAGTCTGAGAGCTGGGCGTGGCCTAAGGGTAGGGCGGGGCCCGGGGCGGGGTTTGAGAGCTGGGCGGAGCCTGAGGTGAGGCGGGGTCTGAGGTGGGGCGGGGCCTATAGCAGGGGGCTAGGGCGGTGTGGGGCGGGGTCTGAGAGCTGGGCGGGGCCTGATGATGAGCGGAGTCTGCTGTCTGAGCTGGGAGGGGCCTGTGAGGGAGGGGCCTGACAGCTGGGCGGGGCCTGGCGGGGGCGGGGTCTGAAAGCGGTGGGGGGGGGCCTGGTGGTGGGCGAGGCCCTGGGCGGTGGAATTGAGGGGGTGGGGCAGGCCAGGAAGGAGGAGGCACCCCAGGCCCGCCCACCCCACCGCTGCTGCCTCCGAGGGGACCCCGCGAGCCCTACTCCTCCCGGGGCTGGGCCTCCTGCCCTGCGCAGCGGCTCCCTCCGCGTCGGAGGGGAGGCGGTCAGTGCTTGCCCTGGACGGCCCCGGACGGCCCCGGACGGCCCCGGACGGCCTCCAGAGGCGCAGCAGGCCCGCGGGCGCCGCTCGGGCTCTGGCCGCCCGCAGACCCGACAGCCGCGCTCCCGGGCGCCGCCACATTAGAGCCGGCGGTTCTGCCAGGGGCCTGGACACGCACCGGCCCTTCCCGCAGGCCCAAGATCGCGGCCGTCCGCGCCCAGCGAGGGCGCAGGCTGCAGGCCCCGGGCAGCGAAGGGCGGCTGTGTCGGCCGCGCCCAGCAGGGGTCCCGGGGGCAGCTCAGAAGTGGGGCCATCTGTGTCCCCAACCCTGCCTGAGCTACAAGAAGCCCCAGGGGTGGGGCAGGGCCCAGCACCAACTTCTGCCTTAGCAAAGCCCAGATTTGTGTTAATTTCCATACAAGTGTCCTTAAAGGCTCAGCTCCCCCCACCCACCCCCACCCTCAGGCCTGGGGACCCTGGCCCAGCAGTGAGCCCAGCTGCAGAGGACAGAGACAGGCGAGACCAGGCCAGGACCAGCCCTGAGGCCCTACCAGGCTTTATTATCCCCCTGTGGCTGCCCAGGTCACCTGCTGGACGCCGCCCTGGGCTGGCAGCTACTTGAGCAGCTTCCTCATGGTGCCCAGGGAGGGGCCCCGGTACGAAGACCCGAAGTGGTTCCAGTGGTTCAGGTAGTTAAAGAGCTGGTACAGCAGCAGCCGCTGGTCAAACCCTGGAGCCTTGGGGATCTTCCGGTGGTAGGCGGTGAAGAAGGACCGGGGAAAGCCCCCAAACATCCGGGCGATGGCCAGTTCAAACTCAGCATGGCCGTAGAAGGAAGCCGGGTCGTAAATAACGGGCCCTGTGTCATCCTCAGCCACGTTTCCGGACCAGAGGTCCCCATGGAGCAGGGCCGGGACGATCTCCAGGCCGCCAAACAGCTGGGGGATCTTCAGCTGGGAAGCAGTGGGCCCAGCAGGCGCCAGTCCTCAGCACCGGGAAGGCGGCCCACGTGGCCCAGGGGCCCCTCCCCACCGCAGGGCAGGGCCCACTGCTCAAAAGGGATGGGACTGCCACGCCAGCTTAGTCTGGACGCTTCAGGGCCCTCCGCACTGGGTCCTGGGGAGGGACTGCAGTCCGGCAGAGACACAGCTGCAGCGGTTTCTGTAACCAGCCGCCTTTCCCCACTACTCGCACTTCACCATCCCCATGCCCGCACCTCTGCCCTGCCCTGAGAGCTGTCTGGAGCTGGCCTCTGGGCCATCTGCCCCCATGTGCTCTAATGTGTGACGCAACCGTGTTGGGCAGGAAGAAGGGTAAGAGTGGACGGGACAGTCACAGGGAACTTCCGCAGCCAGGCAGCCCCCGCGCCACCCCAGCCGAAGCACCCTCAGGCCCACCTGTGAGGCCGCCGCGCTGCCATCCTGCACCCCGCCCTGCCAGCCGTGCCCACCTGCAGCCGTGACCACAGCTCCTGCGCCTCCCGGTCCCCGTAGTCCTTCTCAATGAGGTCAAGCTGCGCCTGCAGCCGGTGCCGGGTGAAGAAGGTGGCCCAGTCGTCCTGCCACTCGTTCACCTGGCCAGCGAGGGAAAGCAGCTTGCGTGTGGCCAGCTGACATAGCGACTGCTGGGGCCGGTCAGCGCGGGGAGACGCAACGTGGGAGAACGATTCATCCAACCGGGGGCGGGGGGGCGCTGGGGGACAGCACGAGCAGACTCGAAGGGCAAGGAGACAGACTCACACCGCCACACCAATAGCGCAGTGAGGGAGCGCGCTCTCAACTCAGCCCGAGCGACAGGCGTGGGCAGGCGGGGACAGGACGACAGAAGACGGCAAGAGAGGCGCTTAGTACAGAAGAACAAGCAAGTTGAAAAGCTGCTCCTCACAACCGGCAGTCCAGAGAAGACGGGGCGCAACACTGACATGGGCCACAGAGATCTCCAAGCAAAGCGCGTGGCGAGTGCAGCCATGGTGGCGCCAAGCCCTGGACTGTCAGGCGGCAACCGGGCACACAGACAGGGCCCACACCTGTCATCAGGCAGCCGGCTCTGGGGGCGCCACTTGACGCCCCAAACAGGGAACACTGAGTGTGGCAGGAGGCTGGCTCTGGGTGGGGGAGCAGGTGGCGGCCCGGGCAAGGCGCCTGTGAGCTACTGTTGCCCCGCCCGCCCCACCATGGCCACGCCCGCAGCTCATCCTGGCCGGTGAAACCCGCGTGGAGTCCGCTTGGGCAGAGACGCAGAGCGTATTTCATGCAGAGGGTCACTTTGTGAAGCTCCGTCAAGGGGAGCTTTTGAGAGAGCACAAGTCCCATGGTGGGACAGGACCCTCTCCTGACACAGGCCCCGGGTGATTCTTGCTCAGGGTGGCCAGGCCATAAAAGACACAGCTTGGGGGCCTCCCTGAGGGCACAGGCACAGGCCTCGGCACCAGCTCCAGCCACTGCAGCCTGAGTCCATCCCAGCCAAGGAGTGACCCACAGGGTGCAGCAGACCTCTCCTGTCTCCCTGCTGCTCCCTCAGCAGTGTGTTGCAGTGGATCCACCTGTTCTTCTCCCCACTCTCTCTCTGGGGAGTCCTCTCACCCCCACACCTCTGGCTGGCACCCCAGCTCTTATATACTTAAATAATAAATAAATAAATAAATAAATAAATAAATAAATAAATAAATCTTTTTAAAAAATGAAGACACAGCTTGAGCACTGGGAACAGGAGAGCAGAGCTGACCTGCCCCACCCCGCCACAGAGGGTGGTGACCCCACACCCACGCGAAGACAACCTGCCAAAGGTGGCACCACCTGGCTGCACAGCTGGTGGGAGCCTGAGACCTCAGCTTGCGGGGGCCAGGCCGGGCAGTGTGGCCCCTGACCTGGCCACCACTTGGCCTCTGTGAGCAGCCCCATCTACCACTGGGTCCTGACCTCGTCTGTGTGCGGGCGCCTCGGGCAAGTGTGGTGCTGAGCAGGGCAGAGCTCAGTGTACAGTGGGGCACACACAGAACCCCATGGGCTGAGAGCCCCCGAGGGCCCCCCCCAGGCAGCCTCTCAACCTTCCTCTGCCCTGGGGCTCACGGATGGTGTCATGGGCAGACGTGGGCAGGTGTCGCCCCCCTCTGGCCAGCTGCAGCTGACCAGGCTGGCTCAGGGGTGGCAGGGGCAGCCTGTGTATGTCCCTGGCAGACCAGCCCCGCTCTCACCCGCCTCACCCACTGGGTATGCATGCACTGCCATTCCCCTGCTCTGGAAAACGAGACAAGCCACTGTGCAAGGCCAGCCGAGTGTCCAGGTAGGAAGCAGGACAAGCCACGCCAGCGCGAGCAGGACCATAGCGCCTCCCGCGTTCTGAGCCAGCTCTTCACAGGGCTGGGTAGGAACCTCAGGGGTGAGGGCCCCTAAATCAGCGACACCTGCCCACATCTGCCCATGATGCCATCCTTGAGCCCCAGGGCAGAGGAAGGTTGAGAGGCTGCCTGGGGGGGGCCCTCGGGGGCTCTCAGCCCGTGGGGTTCTGTGTGCGCCCCACTGCACACTAAGCTCTGCCCTGCTCAGCACCACACTTGCCCGAGGCGCCCGCATACGGACGAGGTCAGGACCCGGTGGTAGATGGGGCTGCTCACAGAGGCCAAGTGGTGGCCAGGCAGATGTTGCCCAGGTGACCACTAACTGGAAAAACTGCCTCTGCCCACATAGGGAGGGACACCAAGGCCATTTTACAAATGCCCAGAACCAGAATGTCATGGGTGTTACCCCTCGATTGGGACAGGGAGTGGGGGACCAGGACTTAACCCCTTGCCCTCCTCCTTGGCCTTCGGACACATGTGGGCCCAGGCACCGGCCACCTACAGCCCCGGCCAGGCACGGGCAGGAGCAGCGAAGCAGGGACACCGTTGCGCTCACCTGCGGGATGAAGCCGCAGCACGTCCCCGTGTGGAAGCCAAACTTGGTCACATGCTGGGGCTCGGCCGGCCTTCCTGTGGAGAGGGGCAGGTCTTTCTGCTGTGGCCTGGGCTGCACTGCTAGAGTGGGGGTCCGGGAGGGAGCCACAGGGCCGAGGCGTCCCCCTCCCCGCTGGACACACCCACTCCCCACCAGACGCGCGCGCCCCTGCATGCAGGCGGTCCCCACCCGCAGCCCACACCCATCCCCCCGATCCCGGCTGCGGTAGGCGCGGAGGGGGGCCCCAGCCAAGGTACTAGCTTATCAGCTCCGTCAAAATTCACATTAACAATCTCGCTTTCACACGCCGTGCAAGAGGGGTGGGGTGCAAGTCACCCTGTCGGAGCATCCCGGAGCAGCAGTCCAGGCCGACCCCGCCGCGGGCACGGCGCTCCTGAGTGGACACAGCCCGGACGCACCCACGGTACTCGCCACCTCCTTCCGCTTCTCCCCCAGCCTCTGGTTGTGAAGGTGCAAATCTGCCATCTGTTCTCCGAGGACAGACGCCTGGCTGGGGACAGAAACAGGCCAGTGGGGTGAGAAGCAGCCGCTTGGCCTGTTTCGCTTTGCGATTTGCTGTCAGCGCCTGGAAACCGACTCGTTCTTCAGCGGAAAATGAAAGGCAAACTGCAGGCAATGGTCTTTGTGAAAACAAAACGGTGTGAAGGCCTGGCAGGGTCTGGAGTTCAGCCCCAAACACCACATTGACAGCCGGGAGACACCTGCTCCTGACTTTTGTAAGTGTGTCATAAGCCACACGAAAGAAAAAGGGAATCACAGGGGCCTCCCTGGTGGCGCAGGGGGTTGGGGTGCAACCTATGAAGCTGTCTGCATCCTCTGTAGCACAAGTTCAATCCCCAGCCTGCAAGGGAAAAACCCCCATGGTGCAGCAGACCCCTCCTGTCTCCCCGCTGCTTCCCGCAGCAGTGTGTCTCAGTGGAGCCGCCAGTTCTGTTCCCCACTCTGTCTCTGGGGAGTCCTCTCACCCTCCACGCCTCTGGCCTATACCCCAGCTCTTGTGTGCATAAATAAATAAACCCTGGGCCTCCCCTGGTGGCACAGGCGGTTGAACGCCACGCTGGGAAGCTGTCCGCAGCCTCTGCAGCGCTGGTTCAATCCCGGCCGGCCGGCGAGGGTCCCATATGGCATGGCAGACCTCTGCAGTCTCCCCGCTGCTCCCCTCTGCAGTGTATTTCATCCGTCTGCCTGTTCTGTTCCCCACTCTGTCTCTGGTGAATCCTCTCACCCTCCCGCGCCTCTGGCCTGTACCCCGGTTCTTGTATAAACAAATAAATAAATCTTTCAAAAATAAATAAATAAACCTTAAAAAAAAAAAGGGAATCTCGGCCAAACCCATAAAACCACAACTTTGTGGTTTCTGTGCATGCGCTTGTATTTCCTACTTTTTTTTTCTTTTACAGGAATGTACGTAACTTGGGGAACCAGGAAAAGCGGTACCTGAGCGCTCTCGGAAGTCCAGGGCCGCCTTGTTCTTCTGTGTCGTCTTGTTACCGTCACATCATTGTTGCTAAGGCGAGGGCGCACGGCACCCACTCACGCGCCGGCTCCACGCAGCAGCACAAACACCTCCCCGGGCCGCATGGGCCGGAGCGCGAGCGCCCCCCAAGAATGGCAGGGTCGTGGCTCTGCCTCTAGCGCCCCCCTTCCTGCCTCTCTCTCCATGTCCATCTCCCTCCCTCTCTCGTCTGCCCCCCACCGCCCCCACACACCTGCTCAGACTCCGCATCTTCAGATGCTCCATCACAAAGGCAGCCCCACCTCCAGGCACATCGATCAGTGCAATGGGCCGCGGCGCCCGCACCACCCCGGTGCTCCGAAGGGCCTCCAGGCTCGCCATCTCCCCCTCAAACATCTGCCGGGCCTGCGTCCAGGACACGTCCATGAGCCCCAAGCCAACGGGGCCTCTGTGGACAGGCTATGCTGTGGCTCGGAGTCCAGGCAGAAGCCACCGTGTGGCTGGAGCATGGCATTGGGCCTGGGGGTGGCCGCGGGGCGCCAGGATAGAAGGGCCCAGAGACTGAGGCCGGCTGGGGCTGGGAGCGGCAGGGGCTCCTGAGCAAGCACTGACTGTGAAGAGGGGGAGGTTCCAGAGGTACTGGGGTACAGAAGGTGCCATGGGGATGCCAGGGAGAACAGGGGGCTGCCATAATGCACATGGTTTCAGAAGGTGCGTGGAAATGCCTGGGGACATGGGGTGCAGGGGCACAGTGGGTGCTTCAGGGTGCCCTGGTGTGCCAGGCGTGCCTCAGCGTGCAGGTCAGTGAAGGGGCTGGCCTGCCCCCTTCCAGGTGACCCGCACACCTGGCAAAGGAGCAGCAGCCTGGCTCCAAGGACTGGGGCTCTTGGATGGGCAGGGAAGGTGGGGGCCGGGGCCTGGGCTGGGGAGGAGCCGAGCGCGGGTGCAGGAAGCAGGGGACGCCTGCACTGAGCCAGGGCCTTCTCATTTCTCGAGCTCCCCCCAAGCCCCCCAACACCCCAGAGGAGGACCCCCTTCCGCCCCCTGAGCGGCCACAGAGCTCCGGTTGGCTCTGCCGGGCGCGCACCCTGGCCAGGGGTGTCCTCAGCACCTGCTCTCGGCCGCGGCGCCCCAGGGCCCACAGAAATGACCCCCCACCGCCGCCCCGTGCAGGCTCATGCGTCACAGCAAGCAGGCCCCGGAGGCCGCCCGGGCCGCGTGACAGCCACGCCCCCCGGCAGCCGGGCCGGGGCCCCGCCGGCCCCGCGGGAGCAGCCGAGGCGCCCGGCCGGCCGGCGCGGGCAGAGGGCGCAGCGCGGGCCCCGGGGCTGCGCCGCGGGAGGAGCCGGTCCCCACCCCGGGACACCCCGCAGGCCGGCGCCCCCGCGCACCTGCGGCCTGCGGTTGACCTTGACGAACACGGGGCCGGCGTCCGTGTCGTAGGCGCGCCCCTCGCTGATGCAGCCGGCCGCGGGGCTCCCGAAGGCCCGCAGCGTCGCGGTGCGCAGCTCGGCGCGCAGCAGCTGCTCCATGGGGCGGGGGCGGGCGGGGGCGCGCGGCGGGGCGCGGAGGCGCGGGGTCCCGCCGGGGCTGTCCGCGCCGCGCAGGGCCGCTAGCGGGCGGCGGGCGGCCCAGCGCCGGGTCCAGCGGCCTGTCCCCTGGGGCGGGGTGACTGACGGGCGGAGCCAAGCTCCCGCCTGCGCCCGGCCCCGCGGCCCGCCCACTCCAGCCCCAGCTCCCCAGCTCCTGCGGCCCGCGCGTCCCCACAGAGAGAGGCGGGGAGGCCTGGGTGTCCACCAGGGGCCGGCAGGGGCGGGGCCTCCCCGCCGCATCCCTCAGCTGCTCCCTGCAGCCCCCAGGCCTGCCCTCCCTGCCAGGGGTTCCATGGCCCTGACCGCCCGGCACAGGCCCTTCCCGCAGGCAGCAGACACCCGACTCGCCCCGGGAGACACAGGCCAAGGACCCGCTGACCCGCTGACCCGCTGTATCTCGGGCTGCCCGGGCAAGGCGGGTCCGGGCCACCCCGGGCAACCGTTGCTGGCGTTGGTTTGCTCGTGGGCGCCTGGTGCTGGTCAGAGATAGAGGCTCCTCTTGGCTCTGACCCCAGGCGCTGCCCCACCCGGGTGGGCCTCCTGATTACAGAGCCCTGCACTGGGCTGGGCCAGGCTCCCACCCTGCTGGAGAGACCAGCCCATGTGAGTGGGCTCGCAGCCAGCCAGAGTGCGGGCCCCAGAGGCGCGCCGGGCAGCAGGCCCCGCATCTCTCAGGGGCCCGCAGCGGGCCCAGGTGTGCCGCCCAATGACACTGGCGCGGTCAGGAGGGCGCCATGGGCCTGCCCTGGCGGCCACTTGAGGACATGGCCTGCTGACCGGTGTCTGCCGGGGGTGGCCACGGGCAGGAGGAGGTCAGCAGGCAGCCTGGCATGGGAGGGACCCCAGACAGGGAGCCAGGGCCTGGCCCTGCCAAGGAACCTCCCGGGCTAACCTCCCCGGTTAAGATGAGGGGCCTGGGCTCAGGATACGCTTCCCTTGTTTCAGGGAACCTTTTCTGCCACAGCCTGCATAAATCCCAGGGCCAGAGCAAGTCGCCCAGTCTCTCTGGGCTTCCAGAGACAGGACCCCACAGGCCGCGCAGAGGCTGAGGCCTTTCTCGGTCAGGCCCCACCGTGGCCTCCCCTTCTGCCTGGCGGCCCGGGGGCCCGCGGTGCGGGAGAGGAGCCCGGCAGTGAGCCTGAACTCCCGGCCCACGCCTGGGTCCCAAGTCGGGTCTCGAGCTTCCGCCGCCCCGGCCTCTGCGCCTGCCTTCCAGCCCCGAGACGCTGAGGCTGGGCACGTGACCATCCGGGAGGCGTGCTCGGGGACAGCAGCCAGGCGCAGGGCCCGCCTTGCTGCTGCATCTGAGTGTCCCAAGGGCGCCGCCAGGGAACAGGCAGGCCCTCTCAGGGCGGAACTGGCCCCGGGGTCTGGCCACACCCTCTGCTCTGTCCCGTTAGTCCAGACCTTGGGTCTGAAGTGGGCTCCGAAGCCGCTGTGCTCAGGTGCCCAGGAACCTGGCCCTCCGCCCTCTCCCGGCACCGGGGTGACTGGTCTCACTGGCCGGAAGGCTCTGGAACCCTCAGTGTGCAGATGCAGACAGGAGGGCACCTGCTGGCCTGGCCACACCCTCCTGCTTCGTGGGGATCTCAGGCCAGCGCCCTGCACTGCAGACCCCTCCCACCGCACTGGTGTCCTGCCCCTGGCGCTTCCAGGACCAGACTGGGGCTCCAGGAGGCAGCCCAGGCCCCACTGGGAAGGAGCCCCGGGCGACGTGTCCCGAGGGAAACTGGGAGGGGTCTGGGAAGGACAGCCAGGACTGACGGGGCCACTGCAGGCCAGGACGCTCTGATCGCCGGCCACGCTCACTCCCCCTGCCCACTCTCAGGGCCTGAAAGGCTGCTCAGGAGGGAACCTGTCTCCTGGGGGGAACCTGTCTCCTGGGGGGGGGAACCTGCTCTCGGCAGCCACAGCTCCCCAGGGCACCCCGGGGGCGCCGGAGCATGAACTCCCACAGCCGGGCTGCCCGAGCCAGCCCTGCCCGGCCCTTTCCCGCTCTGGATTCGCTCCCTGGAAAGTCAAGCGAGCATCACTTTCAAGAAACCACGCAGGGCCTGTTTATTGTCACAGCGGGATCCAGAGGCGTCTGGCAAGCCGCAAAGCCCCACCTGGGGGTCAGCCTGAGCCCAGAAGGCTCATTCACCCTTCACACGGTTCCCTGGTGACGCACGGGCCGGTCGCTGCTCGTCTCTGCGAGGGCAGGGCAGGGGGAACACGGCATGGGGGTGTGGGGGTGTGGCATCGAGGGTAGAATCAAGGGACACAGCACTGGGGGGGCTTGGGGCACGGATGTTGGGTGGCAGGCGCAGGGGGTGCTAGGAAACCACAGACGCGCAGGGTTAGGGTTAGCAAAGGTGCCCAGGGATTGGTCCCTCCTGGAGCCCACGGCCAGGCTGCGTGGGCAGGACAGGTGGGGAGGGACGAGGAAGGGAAGGGCTCGGGCCTGGGCCCGGTCACGAGCAGGGCTCCCCTCAGCGGCGGCGTCCAGACCTCTGACCTAGAAGCATTGCCCTGGACGCCAGTCAACTCTGCAGACGCGGCGGGGTGGGCCTGGAAAGGTGCAGGGCAGCGGCGGCCCCGTGCAGCCCTTCTGAGATGTCACGCGCTCTGCAAGGCCTGGGCAGTCGGGCGAGGCGGCCGGGTGCGTGGAGAACCCGGAAGCCCCGGGGCAGGACTGCAGGGACGGTGGCTGCTGGAGCCCTCATTTGATGAGAGCTCCCGGAGCAGCTCATTTGATGAGGTTTCTCATGATGTTGAGGGAGGACCCTCTGTAGCCCGACCCAAAATGATTCCAGTGGTTCAGGTAGTGGAAGAGCTGATACAGCTGCAGGCGCTTCTCGAACCCAGGGGCCTTGGGGATTCGGGCGTGGTAGGCAGAGTAGAAGGAGCCGCTGAAGCCCCCAAACATGCCGGCGATCGCCAGCTCGTACTCTGAGTGGCCGTAGAAAGAGGCCGGGTCAAAGATGACGGGCCCAGAGGCGTCCTCAGCCACGTTTCCGGACCACAGGTCCCCATGGAGCAGGGCGGGGACGATGTCCAGGCCGCGGAACAGGCTGGGGATCTTCAGCTGCAGGGGAGACACAGCCTCAGCAGAGGGCTGGGCTCGCGGGAGCGGGCAGGTGCCCTCGGCGCGGCTCCCCCACCGGCGCAGAGTGGGGCGCCCGCACGTGGGCTCAGCAGGTGGGAGCCAACACCTGGGGTCCCCTGCAGCACGGGCGGGCGGGGCGGGGCTCCCTCACCTGCAGGGCGGCCCAGAGCTCCAGGGCCTCCCTGTCCCCAGACCCCTTCTCCACCATGTCTATCTGGGGCTGGATGCGCTGCCGGGCGTAGAATGCCACCCAGTCCTCCTGCCAGTCGTTGACCTGTGAGGGCGACAGCAGAGGGGCAGCCGAGCCCACGAAGACGCGGGCTGAGGGCAAGGCCAGTGGCCAGGCGGGCGGGGTGCAGAGCTGGGTGCTGGCCGGGCAGCAGGGCCGATGGGGCCCCTCCTCCAGCAAGAGCAAGCACAGCAGGCGCAGAGGCCATGCGCCTACATGTGCACACGCTGCGGTCCTGGGGAGGAGCGGCCCCCCAATGCCTGACGGAGCTGGGAGCCAGCGGGACCGGCCTAGCCAACTGCCGCTGCCATCGTCCCCCGCGCCCCGCCAGCACCCGGCGCCTGCCAGCCTGAGCGCTGCCCTCACAGGGGTGCTGGCCCGGTCTGGGGTCTCCGAGCTGAGAGCTACAGTCCCCACGTGACGGCTCTTAACGAAGGCCTTAAAAGTCCCGGCGGTTCCCACCAGACACCCAGCCTGCCAGTCCTCCCGTCGTGCTGAGCCCTGGCATGGGAGACGGGTAACTCTGGTTAGCTAAGAAAACAAACTAAGAAAAAATAAACTAGGAAAAATTAGCTGCGAAAAAAGGGAGCAGGCTTTCACCAACTTCAAAAGGGGGAGGGGTCTCCCCTGCTGAGGGGGGCCACCTGAAGTGCTGCGGGCGCCACGCACCTGGGGCAGGTATCCGCAGCAGGTCACCACGCTGAACCCAAACTGGTCCACGAAGGCCCGCTCCGCCTGGCCGCCGCCATGCCCTGGTGCAGTAAGAGAGAGCCCAGCGCTCCCCTCGGCCCTGCGCCCCCCCATGCCCGCGGCACGAGAGCCTGGGAGCCTGGGGAGCCTGCCTCGGGAGCCTGGGACATCCGCTGCTGCGGGAGGCACGGAGGGGGAAGTGTGGACAAAGCCAACCCATGTCCTGTGGGAGCGGGCAGCCCGAGGCTGGCCGCGCGCCTGAGCTGCGAGGGAGAGCCGCAGTGCTCCGAGAGGCCTCCCCTCCCAGATGCAAAGCAAACCCCGAAGAGGCACCAGGCCGGGAACTGCCCCCATCAGGGGCTGATAGGATCCAGCGGGCGCACCCCAAACCGCTTCCCCATGCCCAAGCCTGCAGCTCAGGGCCCACACACTTCTCCACCCAGCACACAGGCTGGGGCTGCCGCCACGCCGCCTCACACGCCGCCTGGCCCGTACCCACTGTGCCGGCCCCCTTCTGCAGCGCCTCCCCAAGCTTCTTGTTGTCCAGGTGGAGGTCCGCCAGCTGGCCTCCGAGCTGCGCAGCGTGTCTGTGAAATCAGGGAGCGGCTGGAGCGCGAGCCCGCACCGGCACGACGGGGGAGGTCAGGCGAGCGTGGGGTGGCAGGTGTGCGGGCGTCAGTCTTTCCCGGAGCAAGGGGAGGCGGGCCCCGCTAGGGGAAGGTCCTTAGCGCCTCCACCTGCGCTTGCGGCCGGTGGCACCTCCTCTCCCCTCCGAGGGCCCTTTGCCCTCGGCCTCTCTGCGGAGGACGTGACCTGTGGGCCCGGGCCCTGAGCTCGCACCCCTCGGAGTCGCAGGCTTCGGGCGGGAAGCGCCCGGGAAGGCCCCGCCGGGCGCCGCGCACCTGCTCAGCGGCCGCATGTCCAGGTGCTCCATCACCAGCGCGCAGCCGCCGCCCGGGGCGCCGAGCACCGCCAGGGGCCTGGGCACCCTCACCGTGCCCGTGTCCAGGATGGCGGTCAGCCCCGCCCTCTCCCCCTCGAACATTCTTCTGGCCTGTCCGGAAAACAAGGGGGGGCGGGGGGCGGGGGGCGGGGGGGTCACTCCCGCAGGCCGCGCAGAGGGCCCCGCCCGCCCGCCCGCCCGCCCGCCCGCCGGCCGGAGCCGCCCCGGGCCCGGGCCGCAGGCTCACGCCCGCCGCACAGCGCCGAGCACCGCGGCCCGTCTCGCAGCCCCGGGCGCGCCCCGCCCCGGCCTCCCCGGCCGCGGCCGCACAGGCCCGGGGGCCGCGAGCCGCGCGGAGGGGAAGGGCCCCGAGGCCGAGGCCGGCGCCGCCCGCCCGCCCGGCCCGCGCCCGACCTCCGCCCGGCCGTTCTCCTTCACGAACACGCGCCCGCGGTCCGTGTCGTAGCTGCGGCCCTGGCTGACGCAGCCGCCGCCCGCGTGGCCCGTGGCCCTGACGGAGCCGCAGCCCAGCTCGCGCCGCAGCAGCGCCTCCATGTTCCCGCCGCCGGGCGGGGCGGCGCGGGGCGGGGCCGGGCCGCGGGGGCGCGCGGGGGGGGGCGCGGGGCGGATCCGTCACGACGCGGGGCGGGGTCAGACGGACGCGCGGGAGCGGCGGCGCGGGGCGGGGCCGGGCCGCGGGGGCGCGCGGGGGGGGGCGCGGGGCGGATCCGTCACGACGCGGGGCGGGGTCAGACGGACGCGCGGGAGCGGCGGCGCGGGGCGGGGCCGGGCCGCGGGGGCGCGCGGGGGGGGGCGCGGGGCGGATCCGTCACGACGCGGGGCGGGGTCAGACGGACGCGCGGGAGCGGCGGCGCGGGGCGGGGCCGGGCCGCGGGGGCGCGCGGGGGTGGGGCGAGGGGCGGATCCGTCACGACGCGGGGCGGGGTCAGACGGACGCGCGGGAGCGGCGGCGCGGGGCGGGGCCGGGCCGCGGGGGCGCGCGGGGGGGGGCGCGGGGCGGATCCGTCACGACGCGGGGCGGGGTCAGACGGACGCGCGGGAGCGGCGGCGCGGGGCGGGGCCGGGCCGCGGGGGCGCGGGGGGGGGGCGAGGGGCGGATCCGTCACGACGCGGGGCGGGGTCAGACGGACGCGCGGGAGCGGCGGCGCGGGGCGGGGCCGGGCCGCGGGGGGCGCGCGGGGTGGGGCGCGGGGCGGATCCGTCACGACGCGGGGCGGGGTCAGACGGACGCGCGGGAGCGGCGGCGCGGGGCGGGGCCGGGCCGCGGGGGCGCGCGGGGGTGGGGCGCGGGGCGGATCCGTCACGACGCGGGGCGGGGTCAGACGGACGCGCGGGAGCGGCGGCGCGGGGCGGGGCCGGGCCGCGGGGGCGCGCGGGGGGGGCGGGGGCGGATCCGTCACGACGCGGGGCGGGGTCAGACGGACGCGCGGGAGCGGCGGCGCGGGGCGGGCCGGGCCGCGGGGGCGCGCGGGGGTGGGGCGCGGGGCGGATCCGTCACGACGCGGGGCGGGGTCAGACGGACGCGCGGGAGCGGCGGCGCGGGGCGGGGCCGGGCCGCGGGGGCGCGCGGGGGGGGGGGCGCGGGGCGGATCCGTCACGACGCGGGGCGGGGTCAGACGGACGCGCGGGAGCGGCGGCGCGGGGCGGGGCCGGGCCGCGGGGGCGCGCGGGGGGGGGGCGCGGGGCGGATCCGTCACGACGCGGGGCGGGGTCAGACGGACGCGCGGGAGCGGCGGCGCGGGGCGGGGCCGGGCCGCGGGGGCGCGCGGGGGGGGGGCGCGGGGCGGATCCGTCACGACGAGCGGCCCCCGGGCTGGCGGGGCGCCAGGGGCCGCGGGGCCGCGTCCCGGGTGGGGGCCGCGGCAGGGCGCGCAGGGCGCCCACGGGCAGGGCCCTCAGGCGAGCGGGCCGGGGGCGGGCGGACGCCGCGCCGCGAGACGCCGCTGAGGCGGGACGTGGGGAGACGCGGCCCGCGGACGCGCAGCGCGCGCCTGGAGAATGGCCGGCGCAGACTGACGTGGAACCACAACCCCCAGAGAGGGGTGCCCCGTGGCGGGAGACCCCGGCTCTGGGAAGGGCGCCCGGGCGCGGCTCTCGCGGGCGGGCGCCCGGCGTCTCAGGCAGAGACCGGCAGCGACTCCGCGCGCTGAGCTCGTTAAAAAGGAGAATTTCTGTCCCCAAGAGATCCGAAGAGAAGGCCAAGACCAGCCACCACGCGGACAAGACACTCTGTTCTCGGAACAGAAGGGAGCGGCCCCCAAATGTTTCCAAAAGTAAACGGAAGGGAGAGACCCAGAAATAACCCCAGGAATAGATACTCAGTATATTCACAGCAAAGGAGCCAGGACGATACAACGGGGAGAGAACAGTCTTTCAGCGAGTGGGCCTGGGGCCTGGACAGTCACATGCCACAAAATAAAACAGGGGGAAGAGACTGCCACTAGCTGGCAGCACAGACACCCGTTACCTCCAAGTAGATGAAGGACTTGAACGTAACACCGAAACCACAAAACTCTTGGAAGGAAACAGGCGGCCATCTCCTTAGCATCGGTCTTGGAGAGGGCTTTTGGGTTTTTTTTGAAGATTTATTTATGCACACGAGAGCAGGGGTACAGGCCAGAGGTGTGGGGGTGACAGGACTCCCCAGAGACAGAGTGGGGAGCAGAACAGGCAGACTGACTGGAATACACTGCTGAGGGGAGCAGCGGGGAGACAGGAGAGGTCTGCTGCGCCGTGTGGGTGGCTCCCTGGCGGGGGATCGAGCTCGTGCTGCAGGGGCTGCGGACAGCTTCACGGTGCTGAGACTAACCCCTGGGCCGCCGGGGAATCCCATGGTGAGGGCTTTTTGGATTATGACCAGAAATAAAGGCAACGAAGGCGAGAGGAAGAGCAGGACCCCGGTGGCGCAGGCAGGCAGGCACCACGGCAAGAACGTGCTCACAGCCAGCACGCGGAAGAGCTCACGCCCCTTAGCAGTAATGACACATGATCCAGCTAGAAATGGGCAGAGGAGTGGACGATTTTTCCAGAAGGGCAGCTGCCAGCGGATGGGAAAGAGGCCTGGCGGGTCAGAACCGTAAGCCCGCCTGCCGAGAGGACCCCGGCACCTGGGACAGGCGGTCAGCGTCAGCCTGGCCGTCCAGCTCAGCCTCCTGCTCCAGGCCAGCGGCCCTGCAGCAGGCACCGGCCGCAGCGTCTGAGGCAGACCTGTGGGGCAGTGCCTGCCCAGGCAAGCCAGCACAGACGGGCAGCCCTACCCTCAGAGGCCCGGGAGCAGTCGCCAGGTCCGATGCTGGGGCAGCGGCCTCTCTGTGCTGAGGACATCGGCAGTCAGAGAAAGGCCGGGCAGGCAGCCGTGAGGGTGCGCCTGGAGCCTCGCCAGGTGGCAGTCGGACACAGAAACACCCGGACGCCAGGTCCAGAGGCAGAAAGCAGGTCAGCGCCTGTGGGCAGGGCCTGCGGGGCACTAGCTGTGCGGTGGGCACATGGCTCCGGGTGCACACTGATTGCGGCTGGAGTTCTACAGAAACAAATCCTAACAGGCCAGGCTCGTCGCAGAAACAGGCGCAGCACTGGAGTCTCGTGTCTGAGAAGCCACAGGCAGGATGCCCACTGGGGCACCAGCCGCCCCCACCAGGGGCTACTGGCACTTAAGAATAACCCAAGCCTGGCAGCTGTGCCCTGCAGGGCACACCTCACAGCCCCTTGCTCAGATGCAGCGGCAATCAACCCGTCCCTGCCAAGCAGGCAGCCCTCCGGCGGCTCTGGAGACAGCAGCCCGAGATTGGGGTGCGGGTGGGCTCCCCAGGCTTCTGGGCGCCCCCGATCCCACAGACCTCTCCCTGTGCTGCCTCCCGGGTCCCCACCCCCCTCCAGGCCAGCAATCCCTTTGGTTCGGGACCCCGTGTGACCTCCCACACGTCCCTTAGGAGTTAGGGCTCAGCATGGGCTTTGGAGGACATGGTTCAGTTTCTGAGTTTAAGGACTTAAATCGGGGCACAGACACGACAGTCCAGCTTCACAGCAGGCCTAGCCGACGGGAGGCCAGCAGACCGCAGGGCACTCGCCCGAGGCAGGGGTGCAGGCTGCATGCCAGCCCCCACCTGCCAAGTAGGCGCTGCAAATCCTGCTCCTCAAGTGCACTCAGCTTGCACTTGAGGTGGGCGGGATAGCAAATGGATGTGAATGTTTCATCACAATTTAAAGATGAAACGGCCTCCCCGGTGGCACAGCTGGCTGAGCGCAGCGCTGTGAAGCTGTCTGCAGTCTGCAGTGCGGGTTCAATTTCCAGCCGGCCAGGGAGCTACCCACATGGCACTGCAGACCTCTCCTGTCTCCCCACTGCTTCCCTCAGCAGTCTTCAGTCTGTCTGCCTGTTCTGCTCCCCACGCTGTGTCTGGTGAATTCTCTCACCCTCCCACAGCTCTGGCCTGTACCCCAGTGCTTGTATAAATAAATAAATCTTTTTTTTTATTTTATTTTTATATTCCCCATAAAATTACAACCCCCTTATTTTGACCCCAATCCCTCCTTTCCCTGCCCCCCAACCCCCATAGAGTGTCTCTGGCTCATAGTTGTTTGTTGATTTTGGTATTTTCTTTCTTTTTTTTCAGATTTATTTATTTATACAAGCACTGGGTACAGTGAGAAGCGCGGGAGGGTGAGAGAATTCACCAGAGCCAGAGCGGGGAGCAGAGCAGGCAGAAGGACCGAAGGACACTGCTGAGGGGAGCAGCGGGCGGCAGGAGAGGTCTGCGCGCCATGCGGGACCTTCCTCCAGTGGCCGGGGAGCAGCCGGGGATCGAACCGGTGCTGCAGAGCCACTGGACAGCTTCACAACCCAGCGCTCAACCGCTGCGCCACCGGGGAGGCCCGATATTTTCGTTCTTATAGTTATTCTTTTTCCTGGTCCCTCATTAAAGTTTTCTAGATTCCTGCTATGAGTGAGACCAAAATAAATAAATCTTTTAAAAGACAAACTAAATCTCCGTATAGAATATACTCAAAAATTAAAAAAAAAAAAAAAAAAGATGAAAATAGCAATACCGGCGGAAAGCCCTCGGCCTGAGTCCGTTTCCTCAGAGGCAGGGGCAGACCCCCCTCAGGGTGGTTGTGAGGCCGCAGACAACCCCCAAGGACCCCCCCTCTGTCAACCACAGGCCTGGACCCCTCTGTCCCCACGTCCTGACGGCCCCACGCTCCTCACCCTTGTGTGGGGACACCCACCCATGCTGCAGGGCCCCCGCCAGGCCTGGCCCCAGCCCCGGCCACCACAGCCGTCTCCATGGTCATGCAAACAGATGCCGTGGGCTCCCCACATACAGCAGGAGGCAGGCTGAGCCCCAGAAAGATGCCTGGTGTGGGTGTTCCAAGGCCCCAGGTGGCACCTGTGGACTTCACCCCAGCCGCAGCCCACCCTGTGCCCTCCAGCTGAAGACTGACCAGCAGCGGGTGGGCACCCACTCGCTGGTCTCCCCAAAATAGACTGCTCTTGCCATCTTGGCACGTCTGCCGGACAGGGCGGGAAAGTGTGGCCTGCTCGCGGCAGGTCTGGGAGGAGTACGCGAACCCAAGTGACTCTTGAGAGTCCGCCTGGGACAAGGAAAGTGAAGCACCCATGGGCGTGGGGGAGCCTGAACTCCAGGGGGTAGGGGATCCCCACAGCTTGCAGGGGGAGAGCAAGCAGCCCCCTTACCTGCTGTGACAGCTGCTGGGTCAGAGGTCAGCAGGTCACGGGCTGGGCCCCGTGTCAGTGGGAGGCTGCAGCCCTCTCTGGGGCCTGGGCTCTGCGGCCTCTTCTCTGTTTCTGCCGCCTTGGTCAGTGGTGCCTTCCTCCTGCTGCAAAGGGTCGGCGTCCCTCCCACTGGGGGATTTGGGGGTGGAAGCTGAGTGTCCCTTTCCACCACCCCTCCCCAGGGGGAGCTCTGGCGATGACCCTACGGAGTCTGGACAATCCAGGACCACCTTTTCCTCGGGGCTGCCTGCACTGTCTTCCCACAGGCTGTGGGCCCCAACTGTGTCCAGCGGCCAGGGCCTCTCTGTTGCTCTTCCGGGCTCCTGTGGGTGTCCCCGGCCGCTCCTGCGTGGTGGCAACTTCAGTTTTAGTGACGCGCGTCGCGCGGTGTCTAGTCTGTCACACAGGCTCGGCTCTCCTGCTGCCCAGGCTCCCATGTTTCTCCTGGGCTTTGTAATTTCCCTTTTTTCTAAATTTATTTGTTTATTTTACCAAGAACCAGGGTACAGGCCAGAGGTGCAGGAGGGTGCACCAGAGACAGAGCAGGGAACAGAACAGGCAGACTGACGAAATACACTGCTGAGGGGAGCAGCGGGCGGCAGGAGAGGTCTGCGCGCCATGGGGACCCTTGCCGGCCGGCTGGGATCAAACCGGCGCTGCAGAGGCTGCGGACAGCTTCACAGCGCGGCACTCAACTGCCTGCGCCACCAGGGAGGCCCTCCCTTTTTTTCAATTAAAACTTTCTTTCCCAAGTTCCTCTAGCTCGGCGGGTCCCCCCTGCGTGTGTCCTGCACCGGTCGTCACGCTGCTGAGGTCCTCGGTGGGCTCCGGGTCCGGTCTCCCTTCAGCCTTAGTATCCCTCAACCCTCTTCCGTGAGATGCATAGGAAGGAGCCGTGCTGGACTCTCAGGGCCACGTCCCCACGTGGTCCGTTTGGCAAATCTTGGCGCCACTGCGCTCTGCAGGGTGGCCTCGTTTACCTGTGACCTCCATGGCTGCTTTCCAGCGAGAACGAGGCGTCCAGCCGGCGTCCCTGCCCTCTGCTGCACAGTCCCGGGGCCACATGGCCTCTGTCTGGACAGCCTCGCTCCGCCGGCCTCCTGATTGTGCTCTCCATGCACAGCAGCAGGGCGGGTAGCGCTGGACTGGAGGCCGTCTGGGCCCTGAGCTCCAGAGCAGTGGAGGGTGTTGCCCAGGGGTGTCCTCCCCCCACCCCAGGTGCCGCCCCCGCCTGGTCCACCCGGGCCGCTGGCGCTGAGGCCTCGTTCAGCTGCTTCTCCCCGTCAGCGTCTCCCAGGCAGGAGCGGGAGGCCGGGCTCTGGGGAGGAGGGAGCCAGGCGGAGCTGGGCCGGGCCTCTGCGCAGCCACCTGCAGCTCAGCCTCCAGCCGCCGCACCGAGTGGGGCCCACCCCGACACGGCTGCTCCCCAGTCACTTCTGCCAGAGCCAGAGCTGCGGTCCCCACTACTGGGAGCCAAGAGGAGGCCCGGCGCCCGCTGGGTGTGTGCGAGGCTCGCAGCGGGCTCTGTCGCGCCCTCAGAAACTGCCCTCCACCGCCCTCAGGAAGCGGCAAGGGCCGGCAGGAACGGCGAGGCGAGCCAGGCCCTAGCAGCCCGCGGCCCAGCAGGCGGCACCGGACAGCCTGGGCAGAGGTGCGGGCAGACGGGGCTGAGAGGCTGCAAACACCGAGGGCTGGAAAGGTGGGGGTGGGGAACTGCGACGGGCAGAGCACGAAGTAAGCCAAGGGCAACTGGCGGCGGTGCCGCCTCGGCTGGGGCTCGGGCTGCTCCCGTGTCTCTAGCAAGGGGGGGAGCATGAGTGTGGGTGCCTGGACGGGGGCGTGGGGTGTTGGAGGAGCAGTGCAGCCCCCTTGCCTGGGGACAGGTAGATTCCGGCGAAATCGGAGATGTCAGGACGTAGCAACCTAAGCGAGTCGTTTGCAGACCTAGAGCCCACCCAGGAACGGCCTGGAAGGTCTGGGTGGGCTGGGGCCGGGGCTGAGGTCTGGGCTGGGGGCCGGGTTCAGGCCAGGGCTGAGGTCTGGGTGGGGGGCTGGGCTGGGGCTGAGGCCTGGGCTGGGGGCCGGGCCGGGGCAGGGGCCAGGACAGGGGCTGGGACGGGCTGGGGTCTGGGCAGGGGCAGGGGCAGGGGCTGGGGCTGGGGCTGGAGGCCGGGCTGGAGCAGGGGCTGGGCTGGGGCTGGGCTGGGGCCAGGCTGGGGTCAGGAGGGAGGAGTGGCGGAGGGGGCGTGGGCCTGCTCGCCCTCCCTCCAGCTGGGACAGGCCCCTGCGGGCAGTGAATCTGCCCAGTCGCTGGGCTCTGCGCCCCAAGTCCTCCTCGCTCAGGGGCCCTTGCCACGGGTGATGGGGGGAGGTTTGCAGCCGCCTGTGTGACCCCCACAGGCATCGACTACAAGACCGCCTGCTGCACGGCCGGCGTGTGAAGCTGCAGCTCTGGGGAGCGGGGTCCTGCCGCCAGGGGGCCCCAGACTGGTCAGTGCACCCCCCACGGCTCTCATTCCCAGCCGCCCTTGGCTCCCCCGAAGGGAAAGGAAACCCCAGGACTGACGGGGGGATCCCGGAGCCTCCCCGAGGCGCCGCTGCGTGAGGCCTGGCTCCTGTGGTCCCCGCCCCCGCCAGGCGGCCTGCTGCGGCTCTGGTCACCGCCTGCCCCTCCGGGCCCAGGCCCTGGGGCGAGGGGCCTCCTGCCGTGACAGGCGCTGGGGCGCCCCTGCCCCATGTCCCCCTCTCCTGGGCCACCTGCGTGACGTCCTCCCCACGGACCGCGCCCACGCCCAGACGGGCGGCCTGGCTGGCGGCCTCTCAGCCCGCGCCCGCTGCCTCCTCCCTGCCCAGCTTCCCGCAGCTCCCGCCTGGGCAAGCCCGGGGGCGGTGGGCCCGGGAGGCTGACCAGCTCCTCCCTCGCAGGGACATGTCGGGACGGGGGCAGTTTTGCACCGTCTCCTGCTCGGACTCGCGCGGCGCACAGCGGGAGGGGGCTCCAGTCAGGGCCCGCCCCAGCTGCGGCCAGGCCTAGGGCGGCCGGGGTGTGGGCAGCCTGGCGGTCCTCCGAGCCAGGGTGCGAGCGTGCCCTGTCCACGCCCCGTACGCGCAGGTGGGCTGTGGCCCGCGGCCGCCCCACCCGCCCCGGGCAGCCCCTGGGCGCAAGGGAGAGGCCTCGCCCACTCCTGGGCCACGGGCCTCGGAACAGCCTTGGAGAGGGTCTGAGACTGGGACGTCTGGTGTTTCCCAAATGACCTGTTTGTGTCGAGACAGGCTAAGGGGAACTTAGCTGGGGTGCCGGAGCCACGGCCAGTGGTCTGGGGGTCGCGCCTCGGGTCAGCCTGGTGCCTCTCCCCCCAGGGGGTGATCCTGGTCTACGACATCGCCAACCGCTGGTCCTTCCACGGCATCGATCGCTGGATCAAGGAGATTGATGAATTGGGCCCGGGCCCTGTGGGCGCCCCCGCGGGCTGGCGGGTGTCAGGCCAGGGAGGGAGGACCAGGCTCCAGCAACACCACAGGGCCCTGCTGCCCGGTTGGTCATCTGCAGGCGGTGCCCACGGGAGGTGAGGGGCTGTGTGCTGCATGGCCGGGGGCCAGGCTGTGGCTCTGCCGCGAAGGCATGGGCGGGCACTACTCTAGGGGCTGGGGGCCCTCCAGCCCCCAGGCGCACAGCCCCCTGCCTGCCCTCTTCCGCCGGACCCAGGGGACCTCACCTTAGCCAGTTACTAATGACACCAAGTCTCTAGTTCCAAGCAGGGACCTGCTCTCTGATTCTGGGTGGGCGTAAATTTGGGGGCACGCCACTCACCCCAGGAGACCCGAGGCACCCACAGCCGAAGCTCACACTTGACCCTCTCTCCTCGCCCTCCTCCGCCCCAGCACGCTCCCGGTGTCCCCAAGATTCTGGTGGGAAACCGCCTCACCTGGCCTTCAAGCGGCAGGTCCCCACCGAGCAGGCCCAGGCCTACGCCCAGCACCTGGGCGTCACCTTCTTCGAGGTCAGCCCCCTGTGCGGCTTCAACATCACAGAGTCCTTCACGGAGCTGGCCCGGACCATGCTGCTGCGGCACGGCAGGGACCGACTCTGGCGGCCAAGCAAGGGTGGGCGCTGCCCTCCCCATGCGGGGCCCCGCACCGCCTCCTGCGGCCGCCGGCGAGGGGCTCTGCAGGGACCGACCTGGCAGCATGGCGGCAAAGGGCTGGACCTGGGGAGGCTGCTGGAGAGGAGGCCTGGGGTGGGGGAGCCTGTTCACAGGGCGGCACTGAGGGTGGGAGGCGGGCTCGTGGGAGCTGTGGCCCTGGGCACTGGGCGCTGGCTGGGCAGGAGGCCAGGACTGGCTGTCCTGCTCCCTTTGCCCTGGCTTGTCGGCTTATCGCTCCCAGAAGACAGAGGACCCGGGCAGTGGGGGCGGGGTCGTAGCGCCAGACCCGACCCCTCTAGTCAGAGATCCCCCAGCCTTGGCTGTGCCGCTTGTCTGTGTAGACGTGACTGCAGTGAGCCCGCGTGGACACAGGCTTCGTGCCTCCCATAAATATGCAGGAGCGGCGCTGCCGTTCGCCCGGCTGGTCTCGAGTTTCGAGGCGCCTCCTTCCTGCTTGCCTAGTGCAGGCTCCAGGCTCCACCCCGCCACGGGCACAGGGCGCCCCCGTGCCCGCGGTTTCCTGTCTTGAGGATGGCCACCCCCACCGTGGGTACGCGCCTGGTCCTGGCTGGGGCAGGTGGGCCGCTGGCAGGGCCTGCGCCTGGCCGTCCCTCCTGCTGGCGCTGGCCCCGTGGGCCAAGCCCGAAGGGGTATTTGCATCCCGTGGCGCCCCGTGGGTTCTGCAAGGCTGACCACTCTCCGGTGTTGGCTGCACCACCGAGGACGCCGCCTGAGGCCTTGGGTCTCTGGCCCAAGCAGCGGTCCCGTGTCCTGGGACCTCACTGGCCGCCCGCGGGTCGCTCTGCCCTCAGATCTGGAGGGAGAGATGCAGGGACTCAAGTGTGGGGACAATCTCAATTCAGGGTGGTCCCCAGCCCTGCCCTGTGTGGCACGGCGGGGGCGCCCACGTCTGGCGTCGGCACTGAGGGGTCCCGTTCTGTCCGCAGTGCTGAGCCTGCAGGACCTGTGCTGCCGGGCCGTGGTGTCCTGCACGCCTGTGCACCTGGTGGACAAGCTGCCGCTCCCCATGGCCCTGAGGGGCCGCCTCAAGTCCTTCTCCATGGCCAATGGCCTCAACGCCCGGATGATGCACGGCCGCTCCTACGCGGTGGCTGCCAGCCACACCCACAAGAGGGGCGGCCTGCGCAGGGCCAAGGCCCCGGGGCCGCCACAGAGCCCGCCCAGGCCCGGCACCTGGGGCGGCTGCAAAGTGTCCCGAGGAGGTGGCGGGAGGGGCAGCCCCTGCCCCCGCGGCTGGCCGGGCGAGCGGCCGCTCTCGTGTCCACCTGCGTCTGCAGGGGCAGGACGGGCCGCGCGAGACTGTGCCCCCCCCTTCAAACCCACGTGAGCAGAGACGCCGGCGTGGGGGCGCGGGGGCCCAGCCCGTGGGGACGCCCTGAGACGGCTTTGCTGTGTGATCGCCACGTCTGGGGCTGAAGTGCCTTAGATGCATGTTTTTCCGCGCGTGGACTTATTTTGTACACAACGCTCCAGCAGTCACGAAGCTAAGGGGAGGAAATGCCAAAGACACCTCTGCGCCTGGGTGCTGCCGCCGCTGGGCGGCTCCCCATGAGATACCATCTCACACCAGTGAGAATGGCACATATTAAAAAAACAAGCAACAACAAATGCTGGCGAGGGTGTGGAGAAAAAGGAACTCTCCTGCCCTGCAGGTGGGAGTGCAAACTGGACCCACCACTGTGGAGAGCTGTGTGGAGATTTCTGGACCTACTAAACATCGAGCTTCCATAGGATCCAGCAATTCCACTCCTAGGGATTTACCCAGAGGACAGAAACATCAATTCCAAGGGGCACCTGCACCCCTATGTTTACAGCAGCACTGTTTACAATAGCTAAGCTCTGGAAGCAGCCCAAAGGCCCCAAAATAGATGCTGGATCAAGAAGATGTGGTCCATACACACCATGGAATATTACTCAGCCATCAAAAAAGATAAACACATGCCATTTGCAGCAACATGGATGGCGCTGGAAGGGATCATGCTCAGCGAAATAAGCCAGGAAGAAAAAGAAAAATCCCGGATGGTCTCACTCATAGCAGGAATCTAGAAAACCTAAATAAGGGACCAGGAAAATGAATAACTATAAGAAAGTGAAAATCAGAATCAACAAAAAACTATGAACCAGAGACACTTTTTGGGGGGCAGGGGGCGGGAGGGGAGGGATTGGGGTCAGAATGGGGGGTTGCAATTGTATGGGGAATATAAAAATAAAATTTATTATTTAAAAATAAATAAATAAATCTTTAAAAACAAAACAAAACAAAACAATAAAGCAGCGCTGGGCCCGGGGCCTGGGCGCTCCCCTCGGGCTCTGTCCTCCCTGCGCCCGTGACCCTCTGCCGCCCCCTGCTCCGTGTGTCCTGGCCATCATGGTGACTCCTGCCCCGCCTCTCCTGCTCCGGGTCGCCCTGGGGCAGCCGCGCCGCCAGGGAAGGGAGGTGGCGAGAGGGGAGAGGACGGCGCCTGCAGAGCCGCAGGCCCTGGGCCCAGCTCCAGCAGGGGCAGGACCCGCGGGGCAGGCAGGAAGGTGGACCTCGCGTTCCGAGGCTGGCGGCTGATGGTGGGGGACTGGGAGGGACCCCAGTCTTGGATTAAACGGGCCTTTCCATTTCTCTTCTGGTGTTTAACCGAGGGACCCCCGGAGGCCCTGGAAGGGATCAGTTCCCCAGGGTTTGTGGAGCACGTGGGCATCCAGACTTCTGCTGGCCTCGGGTGGTGGCCGCTGGCCGGCAGCTGGGGAGCAGGGAGACCCCACCTGAGCCTCTGGAGGCCCCCGCGCCACACCTAGCCCTGACTCGGGCCTGGAGCGCAGGTCCCAGCTGCCCACCTGGCGGTTGGTGCTGGAGCCCGGGGCCCAGGAAGCAGGCGAGTCTCGGCGGGAAAGGCAAGCAGAGGAGCGAGTCTGTGAGGTGAGCAGCGCGGACACACGCGCCGTGGGGGAGACACAGGAGGCCGCGGGGCGCGGTCAGGCCGGAGGAACCCCCGGGGCTCCTCAGCAGGGCCCTGGCTGCGGCCGCGTCCAGGGCGTGAGCTGGACACAGAACGCCGGGCCCGGGAGTGGGGCCTCGCCTCACGCCGCCTGTGGGGCCTCGCGGCCCGGGTGACGGTGGCGGCCGCCGCGGCGCTCCCCAGCCCTGGGGTCCGAGCAGGACAAGCGGCCGGCCTGGGGGTGGCGCGGCGCCCTGGCCGCAGCCCCTCGCCGCTCGCGCGGACGGCATGAGGCGGGCCCGGGGGCCGGGCCGGGGCCGCGCAGGCCTGAGGCCTTGACCGGGCTCCCGGCCGCGCGGCGCTGTGGCTGCGGGGGGCCGGCGCGCCAGCCGGGCCGGGCGGGCGACGGTGTTTCTGGCACTGAAGAGAGCTGGGCCCCCCCCCCCCGCGCCCCGCGAGCCCCGCGAGCCCCGCGAGCCCCGCGCGGGCCGGACATCACAGCCGCGGGAGAGCCGTGTGCCCCCGCCCGCGCCCCGGCGCGCCCCGGCCCGTCTGCGAACTGGCGCGCTGAGGGGTCGGTCCCCGGCGGCTCCCCGCGGGCGGCTCCCCGCGGGCGGCTCCCTCACGCGCCCCGCGCCCGGGGCAGGCGGCCCTGCGGCTCCGGCGCCGGCGGGTGTGGTGGCGGGAGCGCCGCCCGCCTCCCCGCTGCGGCCCCGCCCGCCGGCCCCTCGCGCTCGTTTTCCGGCCCTGAGGACTCGGGCCCGGGAGGGGCGCCGGCTGGCCGGCGGGCGCCTGTGGCTCCCGGGGTCCGGGGGTCCCGGCCGGCCTGCGCCCCGCCCTCCGAGCCCGGGCGAGGCCCTGCCCGGGGAGCCCCGCCGCCTCTGCAGCCGGCCGCGGGCGCGGGCACCCCAGGCCGCGCACCCCCGAGGCCGCGCACCCCCAGGCCGCGCACCCCCGAGGCCGCGCACCCCCAGGCCGCGCACCCCAGGCCGCGCACCCCCGAGGCCGCGCACCCCCGAGGCCGGGCACCCCCGAGGCCGGGCACCCCCGAGGCCGGGCACCCCCGAGGCCGCGCACCCCCGAGGCCGGGCACCCCCGAGGCCGCGCCCCCGAGGCCGGGCACCCCCGAGGCCGGGCACCCCCGAGGCCGGGCACCCCCGAGGCCGGGCACCCCGAGGCCGCGCACCCCCGAGGCCGCGCACCCCCGAGGCCGGCACCCCCGAGGCCGCGCACCCCCGAGGCCGCGCCGAGGCCGCGCACCCCAGGCCGCGCACCCCGAGGCCGGCACCCCCGCGCACCCCCGAGGCCGCGCACCCCCAGGCCGGCACCCCGGCGCACCGGGCCCGAAACCGCGCACCCCCGAGGCCGGGACCCCCGAGGCCGCGCAGCCGGGCCCCCGAGGCCGGGCGACCCCCGAGGCCGGGGCGCGACCCCCGAGGCCGGGCACCCCCGAGGCCGGGCCCCCGAGGCCGCGCCCCCGACCCCCGCCGCACCCCCGAGGCCGCGCACCCCCGAGGCCGCGCACCCCCGAGGCCGCGCACCCCCGACCCCCGAGGCCGCGCACCCCCGAGGCCGCGCTCCCCGAGGCCGCGCGAGGCCCCCCAGGCCGCGCACCCCCGAGGCCGGGCCCCCGAGGCCGCGCACCCCCGAGGCCGCGCACCCCCGAGGCCGCGCTCCCCCGAGGCCGCGCACCCCCAGGCCGCGCACCCCCAGGCCGGGCACCCCCGAGTCCGCGCACCCCCGAGGCCGAGCACCCCCAGGCCGCGCACCCCGCGCGGGCGCTTCACTCGGGCTGTTCCCAGCGGATGAAACACGCGTGAAAAAAGGCTCTGGCCGCGCCCTCGGCACCTGCCTCCCGGAGAGCTCGAGCCGCGTGGGGCGTGGGCCCAGCGGGCGCCGGGGGCGGCGGCACCCGGTCCTCCGACGCCGCCTCCAGGGCCCGGGCCTCGGGGTGCTGGACCCGGCAGAGGCCCGGCCCCGCCCCCGCAAGCAGGCCCCGCCCCGACTCCGCCCCTCGGACACCGGCCCCGCCCCAGAGGGAGGCCCCGCCCCATCGGGCCCCGCCCCAACTCCGCCCCGGGCCCCGCCCACAGAGCGCAGGTCCCGCCCCCGAGCTCCGGGCACGCTCTTCCGCCCCGAATACCCGACCGCCGAGCGCCCCGCCCCGCCCAGATCCCCGCCCGCCTAGCGCCGGCCCCGCCCCCAGGCCGCGTCCGCCGAGCCCCGCCCCCGCGCCGCCGCGATCGCGCTGTCGGCGCTCCCTCCGCCCTGCGCTCGCGGTGGAGGCGCTCGGCGCTCGGCGGCGGCGGCGGCGGCCTGGCTGCGCGCGCACGCACGCCCGCCCCTCGCTTCCGGCCGCCGCGGCCGAGCGCCCGTCGCGACTGCGGCCCCTCCCGGCCCGGCGCTGCGGGCCGAGGCGGCGCCATGAACCTCCTGCCGTGCAACCCCCACGGCAACGGGCTGCTCTACGCCGGCTTCAACCAGGACCACGGTGAGGCCGCCGCGGGCGCCAGGGCCCCGCCGTCCCCCGCCTGCCCGGCCCCGGCCCCGGCCCGGAGCCCCGCCCCGCCCCGCCCCGATCCCGGCCCGGAGCCCCGACCCGCCTTGACCCCGGCCCGGAGCCCCCGGTCCCGGCCCGGAGCCCCCGATCCCGGCCCCGAGCCCCGACCCGCCTCGATCCCGGCCCGGAGCCCCCGGTCCCGGCCCGGAGCCCCCGATCCCGGCCCGGAGCCCCGCCCCGCCCCGATCCCGACCCGGAGCCCCCGATCCCGGCCCGGAGCCCCCGGTCCCGGCCCGGAGCCCCGACCCGCCTCGATCCCGAACCGGAGCCCCCGGTCCCGGCCCGGAGCCCCGACCCGCCTCGATCCCGGCCCGGAGCCCCCGGTCCCGGCCCGGAGCCCCTACACGCCTCGATCCCGGCCCGGAGCCCCCGATCCCGGCCCGGAGCCCCGACCCGCCTCGATCCCGACCCGGAGCCCCCGATCCCGGCCCGGAGCCCCCGATCCCGGCCCGGAGCCCCGCCCCGCCCCGATCCCGGCTCGGAGCCCCCGATCCCTCCCCGGAGCCCCCGATTTCGTCCCGGAGCCCCCGATTCCGGCCCGGAGCCCCGCCCCGCCCCCGACCCGGAGCCTCCGATCCCTGCCCGGAGCCCCCAATCCCGGCCAGGAGCCCCGACCCGCCTCAATCCGGCCTGGAGCCCCCGATCCCGGCCCGGAGCCCCGACCGCCCCTATCCTCGCTGGAGCCTCCGATTCTCCCCCAACCCGGCCCGAGCCCCGACCTGAACGCCTGCCCTCCCCAACCCTGCCCCACAGTCCCCGACCTGCAGGGCCTCCCCCGCCCCGACTCCGAGCCGCAGGGCTGGAATCCTGGGCCCTCCTGGTTCCACCGGGTGGGCGTTCAGGCCTGGAGGCCGGGGTCCCCCAGAGCCAGCAGTTGGGGCCTGCGGGCTTTCGCAGCCAAGCGGGGAGGGGCGCGCCGTCCCCCCGGGGAGGGACCCTCAGGGACAGGCTGCCAGACCCACCTGTTGGCTTCCAGGGGAGCCGGAGGGCGGCGGGGTGCTGCCTGGGCTCACGGGAGAGCAGGCAGAGCCCGCTGGGCTGGAGCCAGGCCGGGCGGCCTGGGGGCTGTCCAGCCGGCGGCCTTGGCCCTTGAAGGCAGGGGCGGCCGCGCCATGAGAATCAGGCTTTCCTGAGAGGAGGCAGGTGGTGGCGAGAGTGTGAAACAGGCAGAAGCGAAAATCGTAGTGACCTGCGGTCACTGGAGCCGGAGGAGGAATCTGTCTCACCAGGCGTCGCGGGAGGCCGCGGGCTGCTGAGGAAACCAGCGGCGCTCGTAATGTCTCAATAAAGATTTCATCAAGACTGTTCTGAAGACACGGCTTTGTCTTAGCGGACGTGTTTCAGTCGCCTGGAAACTGCCCTTTCGTAAAGCAGCCCGTGCCGCTGCAGCCCGGCGGAGCCCGCGGTGGGAGAGACAGATGACCCGGCTTCTGGGCACCTGCCCCTGAAGCGCCTGCTGCCTGGTTTCGCCCTCACTGCCCCCGCAGCCACTTTCCAAGAGGCGTGGCCTCGTCTCACGCTGGGACGGGGTTGTCTCCTCCCAGAACCTCAAGAGGGCCCGGGGGTCTTCCCGGCCCGGGGTCCTGCTGGCCAGGCCGGCTGCGTCTGCACGTGGTCCGGGGCGGGGGTACTGTTCCCCAGTCCCACGGCCCAGCCTGTGGTCAGCTGTTGGGCTGAGGGTTAAACAGCAGAGATGAGGGGATTGATGCCGCATGACAACCAAGTAAATCTGGTTGATCAAATCAAATAAGAAGTAGCATGGGTGCCGCCTCCCCCTAGAAAGTGGATTTTACGTTTGCTTCTGGCTTTGTCCTTCAGCGGGGAGCAGTGAGCCCCGCCGCGCAGGGCTGGTCTGAGGCCGCTCGGCCGACAGTGTCTCTTATGTGAGGGCCAGGACTGGTAACCATCCTGCCGGGGGCGACTGCTGCCCTCCCAGCCGCCCCGTGCGGCCCCCCACCCCCTGCATGGCTGAGCCGGCCTCTTGGGCCACGTGCTTCCAGGGGCGTCTGCAGCTGTCACTGCGTCTCCCAGACGCTGGCGTCCATCGGGCATTGAGCCTGGCCTCACTCCTCTGCCTGCCTTTCCCTGCAGGCCGCTCGGTCTCTCATACACACACACACACACACACACACACACTCGGTCTCTCATACACACGCACGCACGCACGCACGCACGCACGCACGCACGCACGCACGCACGCACGCGCGCGGCCTCCCTGGGGAGAGGCCTTCCTCTAGGGGATCCCCGAAGCAGCATTCTGGTTCCTGGGCTCAGATTACGGAGTGGTCGGAGAGGGGCCGCGCGAGTGCATCTCAGAGCCGGAGAGGTGACGCAGAGGGTGTCCCCCACGCGCTGGGGTGACTGAGTTCTTGTGTTTGTCATGTTCTGTGGTTTAAAAATTAACTTGGAAAAAACACAAGCGTGCTCCCCACCTGGCTGGCGGCCGACAGGACAGAATGGTGGGCCCGAGCCGGGGCGGCCGGGGCCGGGCGTGGAGAGCGGGTTCGGAACGGAAGGCCAGTGGCAAGAGGCACGAGGCGCGTGGGCCCCGGTGGAGGCTGGGTGGAGCGGAGCCTGGCCGGCGGGGACACCACGAAGGGCGCTGGGTGCCGAGCGAGCATGGGGAGAACCCGCCTTCGAGGCGCCTGCGGGCTGGGGCCTACGCCGGGACTGACGGGTCTCTGTCCCGCTGCAGGATGCTTCGCGTGCGGCATGGAGAATGGCTTCCGGGTCTACAACACCGATCCGCTGAAAGAGAAAGAGAAGCAAGGTAGGGTGCCAGCGCCACCCCGTCAGTGCGGGCAGGCGGGCGGGCGGCTGTCCTGGGGCGCCCCAGGCCGGGCGGCTGTGTTCCTGCGCGCTACTGCCCGGCTGCGCCAAGTGGTGCTGCCCGGGGCCGGGCCGCCCGTGTGTCCGCGGTCAGCGGACTCTGCTGTCCCCATGAGACACGGCGCAGTCCCCTCCCTGAGAGGCCTCCCGGGGCGATCCCGGGCGTCTGGATGATGCTGGCACGGCCCTGCGGGATCGGACTCGCGGTGGAGAAACGCGGCAGCGGTGGCCCTTTTTCCAGGGAAACGATGATATTGTGGGCGGACGTCCCCAGCCTGTCCATTTTCTTCGGCTACGTGTCCCCGGCCTGGCGGCGGTCATGTTCCTGGGTGGGCGTCGTGTCCTCTGCACGGGGAGGTCGCGCCAGGCGCCACCAGCAGCCCCCACCCCACCCAGCCGGGGACTCGCCGCGTGGGGTTTCAGAGTGGCTGGGGCGACGGCGCCCCTGCCAGGGGACCCTCCCCTGCAGCCCGGCTTGTCCAGAGAGGCCCTCGCGCACATCGGGGGGCACCTGCAGGCATAGGCTGTCCTGGTCCCTGCACGCAGGCCCCGGCCACCGCCTCAGAGCTGGACGCAGCGCCACCTGTGAGGCTGCCGGGGCCTCGGTGCATCCCGCCTCTGCCCCGCCGGGGGGCCAGGGTGGCGGCAGCCGCCTCCTCGGGCCATCATGGGACGGGTGGGCGAGAGGAGTGGGGACGGGCCGGCTGCCTGTCCTGTGCCCCCTTCTCGTGCGGGCCCCGGCGCCCCCCGACCGCCCGGCTTCGGCGGCACTGCGCGGTGAGGATGGGTCACAGGAACCCCCGACCGCCAGCCTTGGGGTTCAGGACGCTCGTCCCTTAGATTAGCCCAGGCACCGGGAGTGGCAGAGAGACGCCGCCGTCAAGGCTGTGCCGCAGCAGCTCCCGGCCAGGGCGGCTTAGAGATGTGAGCGGGGCGTCTGGAAGGCCCCGTCCAGGACCGCCTGCACGTGCGTCTCCTGTGCCGGTGCCTGTCCCGGCCCCCATGGCGGCCCAGCAGCGCCCGCCCACACCCACGCACCGGTCAGTCTGCGGTGCTGGGCTCTGCGGCCGTGCCTGGGGTGACCGTGGCCCTGAGGAGCCCTGCCCAGGCGTGGGGAGGCCTGTGCATCCCGCGGGTGGGAGCTGGGCCCAGCCCCGGCCCATCCCCACCGAGTGGACCGCAGGGGCCTCGACATCAGCCTGACCGAGCCTGAGGCCCCGCCTGACCTAGCCCTGCCTGCGGGGGCAGCGCACCGGGTGCCGCCGTCACCCAACGGCCAGCAGAGGGACAGCCACAGCGTGGGCTTCAGGTTGTAGCACCCCAGAGCACCCAAGCCCTGCCCTGTGGTGTGGGCACCAGAGCACAGTGCCCGAGGTGGCCACAGCTGGAGCTGCTAGCACAGCCAGACCGCTCCCCCCCCGCCCCCGACCCCCACGCACCCTGGACCCTCCTTGTGCCCGGCCAGGCTAGGGAGGAGTCAGGCCTGGCTGGACATCTCACCTCCAAGCCGCCGGGTGGAGGTGGGGCAGGTGGCCCCCCGGGGCCCAGACTGCTCTCCCCGGGAGCACGTCCGTTGTCTCCTGCTGCCTCCCCCAGATTCCTGCGCGGCCCTGAGCCTTGCAGACTGGAGGGGGGAGGCCGAAGAAACCCGGAGAACAGGCCAGCACAGCTTCTGTGTTAAAGCACTAGCGAGCTGGGCCTCCCCGGGGGCGCAGCGGCTGAGCGCTGGGCTGCGAGGCTGCCCGCAGCCTCTGCGGCGCCGGTTCGATCCCCGGCTGCTCCCCGGCCACCGGAGGAGGGTCCCGCATGGCGCGCAGACCCCTCCTGCCGCCCGCTGCTCCCCTCCCAGTGTCCTTCGGTCCTTCTGCCTGCTCTGCTCCCCGCTCTGGCTCTGGGGAATCCTCTCACCCTCCCGCGCTTCTGACTGTGCCCAGTGCTTGTGTAAATAAATAAATAAATCTTTAAAACAAAAAAAAAATATTAAAAAATAAAAAAGCACTAGCGAGCTTCCTCAGAGTCTGGTTCTGCTGCACCTTCCAATGTTGATTCCGTGTATCTTGTGGTGGCCGCCTTAGGGCCTTGTGTGCGCATCGCTGAGGGGGGACGCGAGGGGCCAGGGTTGGGGTGCGGAGGCCGGGGCCTCACTCCGGCCTGGAGTGTGACGTGTTCGCGTTTCTGTCTGTCACGTGGACACAGACTGCTTTTTAATGTTGTTTCAGAGTTCCTGGAAGGAGGCGTGGGCCACGTTGAAATGTTATTTCGCTGCAACTACTTGGCATTAGTTGGTGGAGGGAAAAAGCCCAAATATCCCCCGAACAAAGGTGAGGAGCCGCGCGGGCCGTAACTCTCGTAGAAACACTGTGACGAGCAAGAGAGCCAGAGGCTGTGCAGACCTACGGGAAAGCAAGATTCTAATAGGGAATTCTGAGTGAGGCTTAAATTTACTTTCTCTGTCCGGTGCCAAAGGCAGCTAGAAAAGGAAACCGGTTTGAGCTTTTCTAACATTAAAAATACCCTCCTCGGGCCTCCCTGGTGGCGCAGCGGGTTGAGCGCAGCGCTGGGGCTGTCTGCAGCTCTGTGGCGCGGGTTCCATCCCGCCCGGCTGGGAAGATTCCCACATGGCGCGCAGACCTCCCGTCTCCCCGCTGCTCCCCTCAACAGTGTCTTCGGGCCGTCTGCCTGCTCTGCTCCCCGCTCTGTCTCTGGTGAATCCTCCCACCCTCCCGCGCCTCTGGCCTGTACCCCAGCTCTTGTATAAATAAAATAAATCTTAAAAAAAAAAAAATCCTCCTCAGCGTGATCCAAACGCTGGGTCTCAAGCTTAACACCCGAGGACACGTGCGGCCGAGGCGTGAGGAGCTGGCCTGGGCAGACGGGCTCCGGCTGGGGCTAGTGCGGCCTTGGAGGGAGGGGCTGGGATGAGCCAGCACGGGGACACCCCTGGGGAGGCTGGCCCTGGGCCCGTGGGCGTCGTGCTCTGGTCACGGTCAGAGCTGGCCGGGTGAGCACAGGGTGCCGGGCGGGAGGAGGTGCCGGGCGGCGCGTCTTGATGTGAGTTGTGGGTCCACGGCCTGTTCTGGCCTAACCTCCACCGGGTCCAGCCTCCAGGCGCCCCGGTCATGGGCCGGGCTCTCCTGGGTGGTGCCTCATCCGCGCCGGGCCACCCTGCCCGGCCCATGGGCGCAGCTTGGGTCGTCCGAGTCACCTCGGCCTGGCGCACAGATGGCCGCAGGGGAGGGGTGGAGAGGCAGCAGGAGGGCGGCTCCTAGTCTCCCTGGGGGCCGTCTCGGCCCCTCCAGCGCCCTCCTCAGCATGGCCACGGGGGCGGGGGGCAGGGGGTACGGGGCTAGCTCGGGCTCCTGTGTTGACGCTGCCCCCGCCCCCGCCCCAGTGATGATCTGGGACGACCTGAAGAAGAAGACGGTCATCGAGATCGAGTTCTCCACGGAGGTGAAGGCCGTGAAGCTGCGGCGAGACCGGTGGGTGGCGGCCCCTGGCTGGAGGGTGCCCTCGCCGCGCTGGAGGGGCCGTCTGGCGGGGCGCGAGTGTGTCCGCCAGGGCAGGGCGGGCAGGGCGGCCGCGGAGGGGCCTTTCGTGTGTGGGCGTTGGTATGTTTCCGCATCTCAAAAACGAAAAAAAACCAGAACCTGGAGTTTGCTCTTGGGGCTCGGCTCTTACCGTTTTCTTCTTCCAGGATCGTGGTGGTTCTGGATTCCATGATCAAGGTGTTCACGTTCACGCACAACCCCCACCAGCTGCACGTGTTCGAGACCTGCTACAACCCCAAAGGTGAGGCCCGGCGGGGGCGTCCGCCCAGCACGCCTCGGCCCCACCCACCAGGGGCCTGGCCCCAGTGTCTGCGGGCGCCACGCTAGTCCCGCCCGCAGGAGACGATGGCTGAGGGGCCCCGGCCCTTGGGCTCCGACCGGCAGCGAATGCCCTCTGGGTTTCCTGTCCGGCCAGTGATGTCTCCAGGCTGGCACCGTGACTTCTTAGAGAACGTGAGGCCGTTCCAGCACCTGCGCCTTTGCTCACACTGCTGCCGGCTGGGTGGGGTCTGGCTGGCTCTCGCCTGCCCCGTGCCCGGCGCTGCTGCCCATGCGAGTCCAGGCCTCTGCCCGCTGCTGTCAGCTCCGCGCGGACCCGGCGGGTGGCCCTCAGCAGAGGCCCTGCTAGGCGCGTCCGGTGTGCATGGCCGCGGGTCTGGCGCAGGCCAGAGGGGGTCTCGCTGCGGGGAGTGGGGTTGCAGGGACGCCGGGCCTGACGGGGTCGCGGGGCCTGTGCAGGCCTCTGTGTCCTGTGCCCGAACAGCAACAACTCTCTCCTGGCCTTCCCGGGGACGCACACCGGCCACGTGCAGCTGGTCGACCTGGCCAGCACGGAGAAGCCGCCCGTGGACATCCCCGCCCACGAGGGCGTCCTGAGCTGCATTGCGCTCAACCTGCAGGGGACCAGGATCGCCACCGCGTCCGAGAAAGTGAGCCCAGGCTCTAGCCCGCGGCGTGGGCGGCGCGGCCCCTGGGGGGCTCTCGGGTCACCCAGAGCCCTCGTAGTGACCCAGGGCGGGGGAGGGTGTTGGGTGAACGGGGTGAGCTGGGGAAAGGGTGTGTGGCCGGCGGGCGTGGGGTGCGACTCGTTCCACGAGGATAACACAGACGTCCCCTTCCCTGTCTTTCCAAGGGGACCCTTATAAGAATATTTGATACTTCATCAGGGCACTTGATCCAGGAGCTGCGAAGGGGCTCTCAGGCCGCCAATATCTACTGGTAAGACCTGCCGCTGGGGCCTGTGCCCCGTCATCCCTGAGCTGAGCACCCGTCACCTCCCGGGCCCACTCCGCCGGGGCCCTACCCCACTCCACCCCGGGCAGAGGCTCAGGGGCCCCAGAGGGCGTGTCTGTAGCAGCTGCCGCCTGAGAGCCCCCCACGAGGAGGCGCTGGCAGCCCGGGGCTGAGGGGGAGTCCCGCGCCCAGAGGCCAGCCTTGCCCTTGTGTGCTGCCCCCTCTGTGCTGGAAAGGGGGTGCTTGCCGTGGCTGTTGAGGGGCAGGAGGGGTGCAGGCCTGGGCGCGGCTCGCGGTCCCCAGGCCGAGCGCAGCCCGTCTCTCGCAGCATCAACTTCAACCAGGACGCGTCCCTCATCTGCGTGTCCAGCGACCACGGGACCGTGCACGTCTTCGCGGCCGAGGACCCCAAGAGGAACAAACAGTCCAGGTAGGGCTCAGGGCGGGAGGCCCGTCTGGCATGGGGTCCCCTCCCCGGCTGCCCAGGCTCAGCTCCAGGGCGGCGGCAGCAGTGGGGCCGCCCCGCGGGGGGGCTTAGGGAGCCGTGCGCGAGAGCTCCCCGCACGCCTGGCAGCCGGTGACCTGCCCTCCCGTGTCCAGCCTGGCGTCGGCGAGCTTCCTGCCCAAGTACTTCAGCTCCAAGTGGAGCTTCTCCAAGTTCCAGGTGCCCTCGGGCTCCCCGTGCGTCTGCGCCTTCGGGACGGAGCCCAACGCCGTCATAGGTGAGCCCGGGCTGCCTGCCCCCAACCCTGCGTGGCCCTCGGGGGGCCGCGAGACGCCCCCAGTAAGCTGTGTCCTTGTGCCCAGCCATCTGCGCCGACGGCAGCTACTACAGGTTCCTGTTCAGCCCCAAGGGCGAGTGCCTCCGCGACGTCTACGCCCAGTTCCTGGAGATGACCGATGACAAGCTGTGAGGCCGCTGCGCCCAGGCCTTGCCTGCTGTCCCGTGGGCACCCGCGTCCAGCACTGGAGTGGCCACCGGGCCCCGTGGACGCTGGGCTCCGACAGCCGACGGGCTCGGGGCTGGGCTTGAGCGGGGACCCCAGGGGCCGGCGCAGCCTCCCGGGGGCCCCTCCTGTCCAGCCGCAGCATCGAGCGAGGCCAGGCTTGCGGGGCTTCCAGAGCCGGTCAGGACCCCCCTCCCGCCGGAGCCGCCTGCCGAGCGCAGACCTCACTTCTCAGCCCCCCCCGAGGAAGCGTCACGGCCTGGGCTCCCGGCTGTGAACACCCCGACCACAGCGGCCGGGCCCGGGGCCGCGTCTGTCCCGCCTGCACCGTCTGCGCTCGGCGTCCGCGTGCATGTCCCGCCCGTGTGTCCTTAATCACAAGTTTAATTTTGCACACTTACTTGTAATGCTTCTTTTAAATAAAAGTGGCTAATTTTGTTGTACCTGTCGGAGCGCACAGGAGACCCCGGGCCGGCCTCAGCCCGCCGGCCCGCTGGCCGCCACCCACATGGCACAGACTGGCTGGTCTCACCCTCACACCCCTCGAGTGTCGGGGCAGCGCGGGCCCAGCTGTCCCCCACGAGGCGGCGCCTGCAGGTGGGCCCGGGGCGTTGGCTCCGGGGAGCAGGCAGCGCTGAAGAGGCCCCGGCACACCCCGGGGTGGCTGTGAGGCCCGCGAGCCGGCCGGCTGCGTCTCAGGCAGGGCAGGGCGGAGGCTGCAGCCCACCCTCGCCCGGTGGGCACCCCCTGCAGCCCCGCCCCGGGACCAGCCGAGCTGGGTCTTCCCGGTCAGACGGGGGCAGCCCCGCGGTGTCTGCTCATTGTCTCGTTTGTAAAACTTTTTATATAATCGCCGTTGTCTTCTCGTTTTATGTTTGTTTCAACCTGGGGGCTCCTCATTCCTGCGCAGTCTGCCCTCCGGTGCTGTCCACCTCTGTGACTTCTGGTTCTGGTTCATGATTAAAACACGTTTTTCTTTGGGTTTTACTTTGTGGATGTTGTCTTCACAGCTCGCCCTCTCCGGGGTGAGCCGAGCGCCTCCGGAGGTCAGGCTGGCTGCCAGCCCCCGGCTCTGCAGGCGGGAGCCTGGACACGGGCCCAGCCAGCGCCTCCCCGCGGAGAAGCGGCTCTGCTTTGCCCGGCCCCGGCACGACACACCAAACAGCTGGACGTGCGGCCTCCGCCGGCGGCTCGGCCCGTCGCGCTGTGGCAAGTGTCAGCCCAGCGGCGCTCGGTGTGCGGGGCCGTGGGGGCCGGCCCTCGTCCACAGGGCACCCGGCCTCCTGCCCTCCGGCCGCCGCGGCGGGGCCAGCGCCTGCTGGGTGACATCAGATGAAGCTGCGGAGGGCAGTGGGGGGTGTGGGCCGGGCGCCTCCCCGAGTGGCCAGCAGCACAGAGCAGCTGCGGCTTCTGCGTCTTTGGAGAACTGTCCGTTCAAGCCCTTCGCACGGCGTGTTACGGCCAAACACACGCCCCAGGACCCACCATCTCATCCACTCTTGACGGTTGTCACTTTCGGTCCAGCCGTCCCAGTCCCGCGTCTGTGGCTTGTCCTCACCCCAGACAGGCTCCGTGTCCTCAAATCCAACCCGCAGCCCTCCCTCCGGGCGCCGCAGGGGCGGGTCTGGGGCTGCCGCCTGGGGCTGCGTGAGCCGGGCTCCGCCACGAGCATCAGGCGGGAACCGGACGCCAGGCCTCGCAGGACACGCGCTTCCCTGCTGCTGCCTCCTGCCCCGTGGCGGGAGAGTGGCTGTCTTCAGTCTCGACGCTGTCCTTGTGCACAAAACTTTGTTTCTTTTAGATTTATTTATTTATACAAGAGCTGGGGCACAGGCCAGAGGCGCGGGAGGGTGAGAGGAGTCACCAGAGACAGAGCAGGGCGCAGAACAGGCAGAATGACTGAAACACACTGCTGAGGAGCAGCGGGGAGGCAGGAGGGCTCTGCCGCGCCATGTGAGTTGCTCCCTGGCCGGTGGGGAATCGAACCCGCGCTGCAGAGGCTGTGGACAGCTCCACAGCGCTGTGCTCAACCCGCTGCGCCGCCGGGGAGGCCCAAAACATATTTTTTTAAAGATTGATTTATTTTTGCACACAAGAGCTGGGGTGCAGGCCAGAGATGAGGATTCCCCAAAGACACAGCGGGGAGCAGAACAGGCGGACCCACTGAAACCCACTGCTGAGGGGGCAGCGGGAGACAGGAGAGGGCTGCTGCGCCCTGGGGGTCGCTCCCTGGCCGGGATGGACTCGGGCTGCAGAGCCGACAGCTCCATATGCTGAGACTGACCCGTGTCACCAGGGAGGCCCAAAATGTTTTAATTTTTATGAAGCTCAGTTGATCTTCTTCTTTCCTTGCTCCTACTTGCGGAGTTAGACCTACGGGCCAGACCCGAGCTCGAGAACGTTCTTCCGATAGGGCCGCTCTGGCGCCTACGTTCAGGTCGTCGATCCACTTTGAGGCAGGCTGTGAGCTGAGGGGCGGCCGGCCTCCCTCCTCGGCGCGTGGCCGGCCCCTTCCGAAGCCTCCTCCTTCGCGTTGAATGATCTTGGGGCCGTAGTTTCTAGTCCAGGCCATGGCTGCCTCACGGTGCCCACACGTGGCGGGTCCCGCTGCCGCGTCCGCCCGTCGTCCCTGCCATGAGTCACTTTCCTCCGGCCGACCCCAGGTTGAAAAGTTGTCCTGCGTGGTTTCCGGTTGATCCGAGTTGGCCGAGCTCTGGTCGCCAGATTCGCGGCAAGTGGGGCGTGTCCAAGTGTTTCCTCTACCGTCCTGCCGCCGCCCTCCGCCCGACCGAGGTGGCTGCAGCCGAGCGCCTGTGCCGCCGGCAGGTGTTTTCTGTTCACCGGCTTCACCTCTCACGAACGCCTTTTTAAGTCCATGACTTCTGGGCCCTGGCAGGAGCGCCTGCCTCACTCCACAGGCGGCCGGACCCTTGCTGCGCCCCTTCTGTCCCGTCGGGCTGACCGCCTTCCCGGCTTCCCCGGCTGTCCCACCCTGAGCGGCTGTGCACACCCTGGGCTTTCTGCACATCGTGGCCCTCAGCCCCGTCACCACCCTCCAGCGACGCCCGCCCTCCCTCTGCGCAGCCCAGGGCCACGCCGCATCCCTGCCCCCAGCCCAGCCCCAGGCCCGACATGGCTCAGGGGCAAAGCCAGCCCGTCCTCCCACCTCTGCTGGTGCCCTCCGCCGTCCCTGCACTGTCCGGGTCCTCCGCTGGGAGGGCAGGCTCAGCCCCTGGGGTGCTGCATGCCAGAGTCTGGCCGGGCCCAAGTGGGCAGAGGAAGAAGCGGCAGGATGCCCCCAGACTGGAGGGCCCGGGAATCGCGTCTTCAGGGCCCACCCGGCCCGTGGTGATATGTGGGGTCATTAGAGGCCACCTGCGGCCCTCCTGCGCCTCTGGGCGCCGGCCCCGCCACGGGCAGCAAGAGGATGCTCAGGTGCTGAGGCCCAGCTGCCCCTGGGGGCTCTACCCGCGCTCAGGCCTGAGCCTGCTGGGGGTGGCCCACACGGGCCCCGGGCGTCTAGGTGGCCGGGGAGGGCCCGTGACCGACAACTGACCGCTCTCAAGTGCTTCTTGCCAGCCGGAGCCGCCTCCGCCCCCTCGCTGGCCTGGCCAGGCTCCTGCCGGGAGCAGTCACCTGTCCTCTACCCAGCCCAGCCGGGTGACCCCGCATTCACCGGAGCAGCCTTTCCTGTAGGACACAGGGCTGTGCCGGCGCCGCCTCTGGGCAGCAAATCTCGTGCCGCAGGAGCCATGTGCTGCGCCGGGTGGGGACGAAGCCGGCCCAGGGCCAGCTGGACCCACCCCCGCGGCGGCCCCTGGCCTGGCATCGGCCAGCTTGGGCCCGGTCACCAGCGCGGGCCTGCCCAAGGCATCGGCCGCGTGCGACCCGCAGGGTGACGGTGAGGCCCGTCCCTGACCTGCCAGCGCAGGGCGGGCACGGCCACCTCCAGACAGGCCCCGGGAGCAAGATGACAAGGACACGCTGCGCTCAATAAAAATTAATAAAAATATTTTATTGAATTTCAGGAACTTGGTATTTTTTTAAAATGTCAATTTTCGCACACAAGTCATGAGGCCCCCCAGCCCCCCCAGCATGAGGGGCAGGGCCTGGCCCAGCGCCCACATCCAGACGACACGCTTCCTTTCTGGGTCTCCGCGGACTTGGGGACGTTCCTCGTTCCTTGGGGGGCTCCACGTTTGGCAAAGATCAAAGCGAAGACGTCTCGAAAAGTCAGCCCAGAGGCCCGGGCGGCTGGGGGCAGAGCACCAGGCTGGAGCCGCGGGGCCGCGACGGGGCTCCTGGGACCGCAGAGCTGCATCCACAGGGGGGACGTGCCCGGGGCGGCGGTCCACAAACCCGGGAGTTTCTCTTGGCGGCTCCCCGAGATCCCCAAAGTCCGCGGCCAAACGAGCCGGCAGCCGGGGTGGGCTGGGGCCGCCCTCTGCTCCACATCGGCGAGCGGGGCCTCGTCTCCTCGGCGCCAGCAGAGCCTCATGACGGTGGCCCGCGGGGTCCCGGGGCTCCCTCCGGCGGGCACCCGCGGCCAAGCACGTCTCCCCTCCAGCGTCTTGTCCACTCACCTGCCGAGAGGCGGCGGCCGGGGCTGTGGCGCATGGGCCTCGGGCCGGGGCACTCGTGGGCGACCCCAGCCGGGACCAGCGCAGTCCTGAACCCGCGAGCTTCTGAGCCAGACAAACACACGTCCCAGGCGCCGCGCGCATGGCTCGTCCCCACGATGGCTTGGCTTTTGTTTTCTAAAGGGCTGAGTGACCAGTCCAGCGAGGGTGCGGTCATTTCATCATGTTTAATTCGCGTTATCTGCAGTGACACGTGACAGCCCCATCGGCGACGGACACACAATACTCAGGACAGTTATCATATTTGGTCTTTAGGTAAATAATGTTTTAAAATTGCCTAAATATACCATTCTGAGCGCTTCATTCCACCAGGAAAATACAGGGTTTTTTCCTCTTTAAAAAAAAAAATTAAATACCAAAATAACTACATTTAAATAAATAACGTTATGGTGATGACAGGTAAAAGCTCATGGTAAGGCCGCGGCCCTTGCGACCTGCTGGCTGCCCAGCCTGGCCCCAGCAGCAGGGTGGACTGTGCCGGGAGCCTGGCGAGGCCAGGGCCTGCCTCTCGGGTCTCACCTTCGTGCCTCCGAGCCGAGGAGGCCCTGCCAGGGCGGCCAGGCGTGTCCCAGGCGGCCGCCGTGCCCCCACGCGAAGGGGCCGCGGTCCTGTCCTTGCGACACACACGATACTCAGGAGACGCGTTTTCCTCGCGGGGAGGAGTCAACACCAAGAAACAAACAACCGAGGAGCGAGACGGGCGGCGGGCGCTGTCCGGGCGTGGCCACATGCAGCCCCCGGCGCCCGCCCGGGGTGGGTCCTTCCCGGCGCTGCGCGGGCCACGCCGGCGAGCAGCCCCCCCCACCCCGGACTCGAGCGGGACGGACAACGGTGACCGCGCCGGTCTGGAAACAAAGCGAGAAAACCGGCGCCCCCGCGAGGCCCCTGGGGACGCGCGTCCTGTGGCTGAGCCCCGGCGTCTGCGTGTCCGGGCGCCCCAGCAGGCCCGCCCCGCCGCGGCCGCGAGTCTTGGGGGAGGACGACGTCGGTGTCCCGGGCGCGTCGAGCTCTAAACCAAGGGCTCTGAGGCCCCCAGGTGAGGCCCCGGGGCTGAGGTGGCCGCAGGCCTCGCGGCCCCGGGGACACGCGGCGTCGCCTTCCAGCACCGGGAGTCGGTCTCCCAGAGACGGCCGCGCCCTAGTTCTGGACGCCCCTCTCCCTCCCGGCTGCCGGCGGCGCGTCCACGCTCAGGGCGATGACGAGGCTCTCGCCCTCCTCCGTCTTGACGCGCTTCAGCTCCGGCTGCTCCGACGGGTCCCCGTTCTGGCGCTTGGTGGGCAGGGAGGCCGAGGCCGAGGCGTGCGTTGCCAGCATGTGCAGGGGGCTGGCCGCCGCTGCAAAGAGACAGGGAGTCAGACCCGCGGGCCCTCGGGAGGCTGGGCCGGGGCCGGACAGGCTCGGAGCCCTCCCCGGCTGACCCCGGCGTGGCAGAGGAGGGGCCAGGCCGGACCAGTCTCCGAGCAGACATCCCCCGCCGCTGCCTCCGGGGCGCTGCCCCGCCCTCGGGCCCCCACCCCAGACGACCTGCTGGACGGCCTGCTCCGCGGCGGACAGCGCGGGGCTCAGTGCAGGGGCTGCCTGTGCTCCGCCCGAGGGGGCGCGGCCGCCACACACAAGCCCAGGCCAGGGGGGAGGGGGACACAGAACCGCGGCCTGACCCGGTTCCAGGCGCGGCAGCAGGCGCTGGGGCCTTAGGAGAGGCGGCGGCGCGTTGGCCGGGCGGCCAGTGGGCGGCACACGGTCAACCCTGCACGCCCGGCCCAGGAGTGGGGTCGCCCCGTCCAGAGCCCGGCTCAGCCATGCCCCGTGCGGCCAGTGGAGGCGGCGAGGACCGCGTCAGCTGCGACCCCAGCCCGGCCAGGACGGGCCACACGCAGCGAGGGAGACGGCGGCCAGGTTGGGCCGCGGGCAGCAGGGCCTGCGGTCTCGGGGGAGCAGCACGAGCAGCCCCAGGAGAGGGCCTGCCACACACTGGCCCCGGCCTGGCCTCCAGGTCCCTCCCGCAGTTGAAGACCCTGACCCGCCCACTGGCGCCGCCGTGACACCCCGGCGCCGGCCCGCGAGGACACGGCAGGGCAGCCGCACGCGACCCCGACAGGCCCCCCACCGCCCGCCGCGCTCAGCCTGCTGAAGGTCACACTGGCGCCCACGGGCTCGGCCCGGGCACGCCGGGACAGCTCGGGGTGTGAAGCCAGCCAGCGCGCTGCACCACATCGGAGAGCGTGGAGGGAAAACCACGCAACGCAGAAAAGGCATCTCACCAAGTGCAACATCCTCTCCCGACAGAATTTCCCAGCGAACCAGGAACACGGGGAAACGCTGACCGAACGAGGTCGTCTGCGTCAGCACCGGGCCCCCGCGTGACGGCCTGGACTCTCCCTCCCGAGACCAGGGCAGGACGAGGACGCCCGCCGGCCGGCAGTGCCCACGGGCGCCCCCCGCCAGGAGGAGGAAGGGAGGGAAGCACAGCGCCTGGAGCGGAGCCATCACCGCCGGCGCGCCCGGGGCCGCAGACAGGAGAGCGGACGCGCCGGCCTGACGGGCCGAGCAGGAGGCGGAGAAACAATTCCATCAGGAAAAACATCAAAAGGGATCAAATAAATGTAACCAAAACGGAGTCGCTGCAAGACACACACGACGGCAAGCGCACGCTTTAAACGTGGAAGCGACCGCCCCACGCGTGCCCGCAGGCCCGGGAGACTGACGGGGGAGGTGGCCTGACTGCCCGGCACGGCCTCACGGTCCCCCGCGAACGCCCGTGCACAAGCTGCCCTGAAACGGACGTGGACTCGCGGGGCGTCCAGGACAGCCACGGCGATCCTGGCGGACTCCCTGTGTCACAGCCTCCGCCACGGCCACGGTCGCGAGCCGAGCCTGGGTGAAGGGAGGGCCAGGCACGAACGCCAGCAACACAGACCAAGAAACAGACTCGCGCGGCCGTGGCCGCCGGGCGGGGCTGGGCCCAGGCCTGTCCAGCCAGACACGCCCAAGCCCTGAGCGCGAGCCGGACAGCAAAGCTCCCAGAAGAGAGGGCGGCGGGTCCCACGGCCCCGGGCTCCGCGGTGCTCAGAAGAGGCACCAGAGGGGAGAGACCCGCCAGAACAGGGAACTCCGCGCACTCGGGCGCCGCAGGCGGGGCACAGCCGCCGAGAACGGCCGCGCATGCACCTGAGCGGGGTCTGCGTTCTGGGGACAGCGCGAGCTTCTGGAAGCAACAAGACGGACACCGGCCGAGAAGCGGCCAAAGGGCCTCGACGACACACACGAACCTGCAGCCCCAGGGAGACGCTCAGCACGGCCCATCGGGGGGGCCGCCGCGGCACACCCGAGGCCTGACGACGGCCAGCACGCATGGCAGACGCCCCCCGCCGCGGGGACACGACAGGCTCTGCAGCTCCTCCGCACGTCCCCGCGAGGTGCAGCATGTCCAGGCCGTGTTTGCAGACCAGTCCCCGCACCCCGGTGTTCAGGGCCCGCCCGAGTCCCCTCGGACGAGTAAACACCCCGAGACCACCTGGCCCGCAGGAGGGAGCTGCTGGCCCGGTTGCCGCGTGGACGGTGGTGACGGGCCTGAGCAGAGGGGGGACGGCAAACCGCCTCTCGGGGGAGGCACGAGCCAGCAAGGAGCCGTGCACCCTGGACGGGGCCTCTGCGTACCCCACGTTTGCGCTGTTTGGGAAAGCCAGGATGGGGCCTCCCCGGGGGCGCAGGGGTTGAGCGCAGCGCTGTGGAGCTGTCCGCAGCCTCTGCAGTGCTGGTCGATCCCCACCAGGCCTCGGAGCAAGCCACGAGGCGCAGCAGACCTCTCCTGTCTCCCCGCTGCTCCCCTCAGCAGTGTCTTCAGTCCGTCTGCCTGTTCTGCTCCCCGCTCTGTCTCTGGTGAATCCTCTCACCCTCCCGCGCATCTGGCCTGCACCCCAGCTCTTGTATAAACAAATCTTAAAAAAAAAAAAAAAAGCAGCCAAATGGATGCTCTGACCCCCGCGGAGTTCCGGGCAAGAGCATAAACCAGAACCACAGGCGACACCAGGCCTGCGGGCTACCGGGCCTCGTCCTCCAGACGCTGGAAAAGCCGTAGGCAAGAGGGACAGTGTCCGGGCCTAGGCGGGCACAGGGCGGGGCCGGGAGGCAGATGGACACGTGGTGCTGGGTGGTTTCCTTCTCAGAGAGCTCCGGAAAGTAATAGCGAGGGTCTGATTTTCAGAATTCACACACAGACGCCGCTTCCCTTTCCCTGGGGCGCCTTCCGAGGGGAGGCCAGAGTTACGATCACCCGCCAAGAGGCCTTCAAACCAGGTCAGGCAGTGCGCAAGTGACGCTCCGAGGAAACCACTTCCGTCCACGCCCCCCTCCTCCCGCTGCGCAGAGCACGGGACGGGGCTGCAGGTGCCAGGGCGGGAGCCGCTGGGTGGTTAATCCTGCTCCAAGCCAGAGACTCCAGGAAAATTTCACCCAATTCGAAGGCAAGTCAATAGAAGTTCCCACTAGCAGAGCATTTAAAAAGTTTTCAACGCGGCGGCTGAAGCTGGCAGGCGTCTTGGCCTTCTTCCGCGCGAGACCAGGGCTGGGGCTCCCTGGACGCCTGCTCCGGGCCGGGTGAGGGGCGCGTTCCCCTTACAACGAGCCCAGAAGCACCAGGAAACGCTCTTTGGCCGGGATTTTAATTATCGGGGTTTTGGGTTTCTAAGAACTGTGTTTTCGGCCTTAACGCACCCCGCAGTAGTAACAACTGATAAGTCAATCTCCATAGCCCCGTACATTTTCAACATTTCCACGTCTTCTGGTTGCAACAAAAAACGTGCTCAGTAGATGACTCTGACGCACGAAGGTCACGACCTCTGCGCAGACCCGGGCCTGGGCGGGCACCACGGAGCGGGAGCAGCGGCCTCGGAGCTCGCCCGCAGGGAAGACCGGTGTGGACTTGCGTCAACAACCGCTCTTTTCCCTAGTGGAAAGTCTAACTTCCTGCTTATTACACTCACGGTGACAGACACCAGGCGCCAGCTTAACCCCGAGACAGGGACGCACACGGACTTCCAGAGTCTGAGGGACAGGCTGGCTCAGAAAGGCCCCGCAGGGCCGGGTGCGAGGGCCGCAGTGAGGGCACCAGGCGGACCTTCTCCGGCGGGGACTCTGGGAGGCGCCTCGAGCGATTCCGGGGCGCTACTGTCCAGGAACGCCTGGCTCGGGCCGAGGAGGGACAGTGCAGACGCTTCTCAGTGCCGCCTGCTGCCAGCCGACCACAGCAGGTCCGCGGCACCACAACCAGCCCCAGGAACGACGCTATTCAGGGCAGGGAGGAGAGGCCCGAGCCGCCCGTGACGCCGCTGCGTGGCTCCGGGAGGAAAGCACTTTAAATGAGCAAATGGCCGCAAATTCCTCGAACTGCCCACAGGCCTCCGTGTTAGCTGGAACTTAACAACCCTCAGCCGACTGGTTCTCTCAGAGAAGGCTCTGGACCTGGCTCCTCCATCCGTGCCGGGGGAAGCAGGGTGGGGACCCGCACCCCACAGAGGTGCGAGCATGTCTCAAGGCTCTTTGGCTCAGTGGGGGCTGGAAAGTCAACGCGACCGAGATCCTGTCCTCCTCACAGGAAGCAGCGACACGGGCACAGAGCCCTCCGCTCGGATGGCAGCTTCCGCCTCCATCCCGAGTCCCGAAGGAGCCAGGCGAGTGCCGGGGAAGAGACAGCCACGGCGCGGCCCGCCAGGCCCGGGCCAGAGCTCACCGCAGAAGCCTCTTAACACCTGCTTGAGGACCCTATGTTGCTGAGCTGACTGACCAGCGGGACGCCTGCCCTTCCCGCGGCCCCCCGGCACTGGCCAGGCCCCAGGGGACTGACTCCCTGGCCCGCAGCCCCACCCGCAGTCTGCATCAGAGTGGAGACCCACACGCCGCGCCCAGCCTCTTGGGGAGAAGCTGCCCTGACCGGTAGGTGGGAACACCACAGGGCCAGACAGCAGGCTCCAGCGCCAACTGCGGGAGTCTGAGAGTGCCCAGCAGCGAGACTGGGGAAAGGGTCTGTACCCCGCTCCGGTATCTCCACATAACTCTACCGAGGGGCGCCCCACAACAGCCCATCCTCAGCCACCCCCAGGCCCATGGTTCCTGGGTTCCCTGCGGGTGGACATGCGGCGTCTTCTCGGGCGACCAACCGCAGCTGCGGTAGCAGCAGGACTGAGTGGGGGCGGGGGCCGGTACTTACCGTTGTTGCCCTGGCCGGGCACGGTGGTGGGCAGCGGCACCACGTGGGTCCCGTTCTGGGTGACAGTCTTTATGGGGAGCTGGTGCTGGCCGAGAGGGGCCTGCTGCACGAGGGTGACCGTCTGGACGGGGGCAGAGGGCGATGGCTGGAGGATGCGGCTGGCAGCGCCCAGCGTGGCGTGGCCAATTGCTGGGATGGGCTCAACTTTCACTGAAGCGGGAGAGAAGAGGCTGGGGTCACTGGGAAGCTTGTGAGCGCAGAGTCGGGGTGGGCGGCATCTGGGGCCGTGGCTCACCTCGCACTTCCCGGTGGTCACCGTTCTCCTGTGGCTCGGTCTTCGGGGAGGCCAGCACGGCCGCCTGGGCCACCACCGCCTGCCCTGCCACTGCATACGTGCTCGCGGAGGCCAGCCCGGCCACGCTGGTGACGGACACAGCTGGGATCTGGTGGACAACGTGGACGGTCTGCACGACGGGCTGCTGGGGGGTGGGGGTGGGTGCAGGGGCAGCGACGGCGTAGGCGACGGGCTTGATGGTGGGTGGCAGCGGCCGCTGCACGGCAATCAGGACGGGCTGACCGGACAAGGGCGAGCCTGTGGGGGTAGGCAGGTAAGGACACGGGAGGGGAGGGTTCCACCCCAGCCCAGCTCCCAAGAAGGCAGCCGGGTCCCCACAGCACCCGCCCCCGTTCTCAGGGAGGAGGAAACACCAGCACAGGAGGTGGGAGGAAGCCGCAGTGGGGCTGAGGACACTCGGGGCAGCGGGCCTGGCAAGGCCAGACGCACGTCCGCCAACCAACCAGGGCCACAGTGGGGCCTGCGTGGGCCGAGCCCACGCCACGTACTCAGAGGACGTTTGCCAAAGGCGGGGCAGGCGGGTCCTCGGCACCCCCGCTGCCCAAGTGAATTTCAAGACACTTCCCGTCCGCTGGATGGGGGCACCCCTCCCGCCACGCCTGGTTCTTCTGATTCATGCTGGGGGGTGGGGTTTCCAATGAAGACACCACTCAGAAATAGCTAACCTGCCCCAGGTGGCGGCCAAGGTCTCAGAAAGGGGGCTTGTTGATTCTCAGGCGTTCAACCGCCCGGGGCCCACCGGGCGCAGAGGCTGGGTGGGAAGCAGGTCCCTTCCCGAGGGCCCCCGGCCGCGCCTCACCTGGGGCACTCTGGGCAAAGCGCGCCTCGGGGATGACGGTGAGTTTGGGCTGTGGGGCGCCAGGCTCGGGCTCCGCAGGGGCTGGGGACCCTTCCCTCGACAGGCTCTCGGGTGTCTGGGCGCCGCTGGAGTGGGCGGACAGCACCCCGGCATGGTTGGGCGATGCCGGGGCGCTCCTGTGTGACCAGAGAGAAGACTTGATGAGTTGTTGTCACTCTGATGCGTGCGTGTCCAGAGGGGCAGCGTCCGTCTTTGGCCTGTCTCCTGCAGCACCCCCCCCACCGCCCCCGGGAGCGCCACAGCCAGGGCAGACAGGCAGCGGGCCTCACTGGGCTGCAGTGGTCAATTCGCAGCAGGGCAGTGCCAGGGCCAGGGCCAGGCTGGCCAGCCTCCCAGCCAGGCAGCAGGACATGTCGCTCTGCTTTTTTCTTTTAAAACAAAGTATCAATGCCGGTAGCAACGTGACCTCAGGGTCAGGCAAATTAGCTTGAGTCAATCTCGAGCTTTTCCCACTGAGAAAAAGGGACGGCGCGATCGTCCCGTCCATCAGCAAACGGGTGAGGCCACAGGCAGCGCCTGCTCGGGACGCAGGGGTCGGCACTCAGGACCCGAGCTGCCCAGGGCAACTGGAGACGAGGTGACGCCGGACACTGTCTCACCTCCCGCCCCACCCCACAGTCCGGCTTTGGTGGGTCCCCCCACGAGGGCTGCCCTCCCCTACCTGGACGAGAGTGGGCCCAGGGGGGTTCGGAAGCAAGGCACGCCCCGGGGCCGCCTCTTGCGGAAGGCCTGCTCCACCAGCTTGCTCTCAGAGGCGGGGTCGACCCTCCAGAAGGAGCCTTTGCCCGGCTCTTCCTGGGAACGTGGCACTTTGATGAAGTAGCGATTCAGAGAGAGATTGTGGCGGATCGAATTCTGAGAACATAAAAACAGGCAGAATCCGCTTGTTTCTTTGCTGGGAAGCTCCAAACCTGCCAGCTCCACCTCACCCCGTCTCGGGGACGGCTCGGCCCGGCAGCTGCTGCCACGTCCAAGGGAATTGTACCGGCGCCACGCAGAGCCCCACACGCCTCAGCCTCCACAGTTCCTCCCGAAACCCGAGTGACCGCTACCGCGGCCCTCCAAGACCAAGAGGACCTGTCAGTGCTCGCAGCCGAAGGGTGACAACGGCAGGTTAGGCCAAGGTGGGCTGGCCGCCCCGGAGTGAAGCCGCGCCAGCACCTCAGGCCCAGCCCCCGCCCTGACTCGCCCGGAGCACGGCCCGAAGCTGCCCTTCCTCCTCCTGGACAGAAATGAGGAGCTCAGCAGCAGCTCCGCAGAGAGGCGGGCGCAGGGGTGGGGTGAGGGGGTGGGCGCGCTGCACGGAGGCCGCGCTGACTGAAGGGGGCCTGCCCCAGCAGCCACAGACGGGCCCAGTTTGCCTGGACGGTTCTGCTCCTCCCTTGCACACGCTCTCTGATGCGCAGCCGCACTCTCACAGACGGACACACACGCAGCGGGAGACCTGCCAGCCCCAGCGCTCGCGCCACTGCCAAGGGTAAGAGCCCAGCAGCGGAGGGGGAGCTGCTCTGGTGTTACACACCCGCGGCCTGCAGCGGAGGGGGAGCTGCTCTGGTGTTACACACCCGCGGCCTGCACGCGACTCAAGACCCTCACAGAGGAACACTCAAGACTGAGTCGGTCTTGATTATGGTCTCTGGAAGCATCGGGGCCCCGCAGAGTCCATCCACACAGCTGCGCCCTTCCTGGGCTGTGGACAGGCCTGGTCAGCCACAGGACTGAAGAAGGGTTCAAGCAGGCTCGTGGACATAAGGCAGGGCCGGAGGAGCTCCGGGGACACTGTTCCAGCCTCCCAAGGAAGAAACGTCCAGCAGCCGCCCTCAGGGAGGGGAGGAGCCGAAGACCTTTCGGGGACGGGGCCTCCGTCCTGTGCCTCCATCCCTGAGGGGAGCCCAGAGCCCAGCCTGGCGTCTCAAAGAGCTGCGGTTGCCGCACCCCCGGCCGCTCCCACGGCTGTGACCCCGGGTGTCCTGAGCCGCCTCTGGGGATCCGCACGACCATCACACTGGCCAGTGCTGCCCAGACTCCTGGTGGGCGGCGGTGGCCGTCACTGACGCTGTCCGGGCGGGGCAGCCGCCCCGGGTGGCCACAGGAGCGCTCTGTCTCCCGTTTGTGAGAGAAACCCCGTGGGTGTTCCCGGAGCCCCAGGCCTCGTGTGGCCGCAGGAGACCCCCAGTGACCTGTCCTCTGCCGGGCCCTGGCCTTTGACTGCTGAGCCACAGGCCCTACCGCGGGGGTGTGCGCTGCTGCAGCCCTTGGTCGGCTTTTGGCCTTTGGGGCCGTCTGGCGGCTCTGCTCTCAGGGCCGGGCAGGTGGGCAGCAGTTTCGTCCTCCCATCCCGCCTGTTGCCCTGACTGCCTGTTTCACGACGGCAACTCTACGTGGCTGTGGGGAGGCGGGGGGGGGCGCATCTCCTCACCCTACTCATGGCACCAGGTGACACGGTTCGCCAGACACATTTTTCAAAGGACCATTTGGCACAAAGACTCAGAGAACCTGCTGCCAGCCCTGGTCACTCACGACCCCAAAAACCACATGCGCCCCCCTCGCCGCACTGCCCCGGATGCCCCCGCCCGCGAGGCCCACGGCACAGCCAGGACACAAGTGCAAGAAAAAACCCACAACGTGAAGCTTAGAAATCAAGTTAAGCTGAAAAGCTAAGCAAGGAAGGGGCAGGCACCAGCCGGGCGCCCGCGGAGGCCTGGTGTCCACCCGCCCACCCTGCCGGAGCCGGACGGAGGGCAGGGGCACCCTCCACGCCACTCCACTCCTGCGGGAGCGGGGCCACCGAAGGAAACATCTGGCAGAGCCACGCTCCGGGAGACGGGCGGCGAGGATGAGCCTGGCGCCCGCCCCAGCACCGCAAGGCCCCCGCGCCAGAAACAGCAGCTGACCCTCCCCAGCCGGCGCCCGGGGGCAGCCGGGCCCCCCCACTACCTGCCAGCCCTTGTCCGCCGTCCGGTAGTACGGGTAGTTCTTGGTGATGTGCGTGTAGATGCCGTTGAGGGTGAGCTGCTTGTCGGGCGCCATGGTGATGGCCTGCACGATCAGCTGCGCGTAGGAGTACGGCGGCTTCGAGTCGTCCTAGTTGACGCCACAAGAGAAAGGCAGGGGAGTCACCGAAGAGTCTGTCACCAGCGTCTCCGCGGGCGCATCCGCGAGGATGGTGTGTCTCTCGCTAGAGGAGCGACGCCACCTGATGGGGCCCCTGGACCCGCGACAGCAGCCCGAGCCGGGCTCACGCCACATGGGAAGGCCACATTGCCAGGACGGAAAAGCAGAGTCGCGCGGCCGCGAGTCGCAGCTCGGCCGTCAAGCGGGGTCAGAGGCCTGTGCCCAGACACGGGGTGCAGCGGGCGGGCGGCCAGGGGCTCATGGGCAAGCACAGTCACACGTGCCCGCCCTCACCCGGCAAAGGGTGTTGCGCCCGCACCGAGCTGGGCTCCAGGCTGGGGGGGTCCCTGCGTGGCAGGGAGACAGCTTGGCGCCCCATGTGCATGGCGGGGGCTGGGAACAAGCCCAGACCGAGGCCCAGCCCCGGATGCATGGGGGCGGCAGAGGCCCAGATGGCCCCACGGGGGTGAGGACACCAGCCATCCTGGCCGGGTCCCAGCACCCACAGCCACCTCCCGGAGACCCCGCACCCGGAGACCCTGGCTCCACACGGGAAGACAAGCTTGTGCTCGACAGGGACCCCCAGGCCAGCCCCGCAGCCACGCCGCACCCTGCCCAGAAGCTGGACTGGTCCATGCCCACGGAGCACTCACCTTCGGGCTGTCCCCGCCGGAAGTTTCCTTCTCATGCTCTGGCTGTGAGCTGTCAGCCATCAGGTTGAGGTCAGAGGGCACTGCCCGGCCCACTTTGTACCCTGAAGACCCCGCTCCCCGGGGGCTGGACGGGCAGGAGTTCGCAGCACTGTGGACAAGAAAGGGTCGACGCTGTCTGCCCGCCAGAGCAGACGGCCCTGCCCGATGCACGGCTGGCCCACGGACACGCGCCCAGAAGGGAAGGGGCTCGGTGCTGCCGTGGGCAGGGGCGCACGTCAGGCCAGCATGGAGCAGCGGGGGTCGCCTGCTGCGGCCCCAGAGATCCCTGGCGTGAGGACAGGCCACCACAGAGCAGGCGACTTCAGTGCGCCAGGGGCTCGGAGAGCCAGGGCAGGCGATGCAGAGCTCTAGAAGGCCCACACGGAGCCGGCTCTTGAGGTGAGAGAGGCTGCACTCAGAGCCCCTCTGGCCCCCAGCCACCCCTGCCTGGCTCGCTGGCCCCCGCTGCCCGCAGTGAGCTCACCCGCCGCCCGAGAGCCGCTCCGATGGGGGCTGACACCCCAGAGCCCGGCAGACCAGGCAGCCACCGAGGGGGGCCCTGCCTGAGGCGCCGTGTCTCCTGGGACCACATGACAAGCACGCCTGCCGCCATCACCTCACTTGGGCCAAAGTGGGCGCCAGCACATCACAGGAAATCGCCGCAAGATGGAAGAGCTCAGGCCTTGAGCCAGCGTGGTCGGGGAGCATCACGGCCCCTTCAACGCACGCTCAGGTCCAAAGAGGCCGTGAGCGGGCCCAGGAGCCGGGGGCAGGAGAGGGCGGGGCCTGGTGTACCTGATGGTTCCGGTCGGGGAGGGCAGGGGGCTGATGAGGTGGGCCATGGTGTCTGGAATGTTGATGGTCAGGGGCGAGATGTGGGCCTGCACGGGCTTCACCGGCGACTCGGGCGCCTCCTGCTTCTCCCTCTTCTCGCTGGACAGGGCGGTGAACGTGATCTTGATGTTTGTGCTCGGGAACCTGAAGGTGCACCTGCGGGGAGCCGCGAGTAGAGTCAGCGCTGCTGGCCGGCCCGGAGGCCGCACAGGGTGGGGGCGTTGGCGGGCAGGGGGCGGGGGAAGGGCAGAGCGCACCCTCGGAGCCTGCTGGTGCGGAAGCCCCGGGGCCCCGTCAGCCAAACGGCCACAGCCCAGGCCTTCGGGACCTAAACACCGACGGACCCAACGCAGCTCAGCCAGCCAGGGAAGCAGCAGACGCGGCCACGCTCAGACACGTTTGCGCGAGTTACCCGTTCTGGGGACGCGCAGACTCGTTCTAGATCCTGAGCAGATTCAAGCCAAACTCCAGCGCCCATCGGCACACATCGCCCTTGCTACGGACGCGGACCAAGCCCCCGGGGCCGTGAGCCAGACTGCTCGGGGGCCTCCCTGGGGGCGCGGGGGTCAGTCTCGGCATACGGAGCTGTCGGCAGCTGCTGCGGCCTGAGTCCATCCCCGGCTGGGGAGCAGCCCCCCGGGCGCAGCAGACCTCTCCCGTCTCCTGCTGCTCCCCTCAGCAGAGTTTTTGGTCCATCTGCCTGTTACGTTAGGCTCCCCGTTCTGTCTCTGGGGAGTCCTCACCCCCGCACCTCTGCCCTGCACCCCAGCTCTTGCATACATAATAAATCTTAAAAAAAAAAAAATTCAAAATCGCCCCTGACTCACAATCTGAGTCTCGAGGTGACCCCAGCTCGCCAGCACCGGGCTGTGAGGGCAGGAAGGAACAGCTCCCCTCCCCCACGCACCCCGCACCCGTCTGGCGCCTGACAGGGACGGCCCAGCACAGACCACCACATGCCCACCACGGGCACCTCTTCACGAGGATCTTCCCAAAGCGCGAGCTGGGGCGGGAGGGGCAGCCACTGGGGGCAGCCTCGTCCCCTCAGCCAGGCGCAGCGTCTCCGGAGGGAGAATGGGCGGCTCCTCTCCACCCCGGCGCCTCAGTGGGCTGTCACCCCCAGGAGCTCGCCCCGGGGCCGGCACCACAGGTGTGGCCGTCACGCCGGGGGGCACTGGGCGTGGGTCGGGGTGCCCAGGAGGACTCGCGGGGCGGGAAGGAGTCCCCGCACCGTCCGCTCAGCAATCCTGCCGCCGCGCCGGGGTCAGCTGTTACCGAGAAGAGCGTTTCAAAACACGACGACGGCACGTCAGAAGAGGACGGAATCAGGGAGTCCCGCACCCCCGGCCGGCCCGGGCCCCGCCTCCCCTCCCGTGGCCGAGACAGTCTCCACGGCGCCCACAGCAAGCGGCCCTCCCGTGCCACCCGCCCCAGGAAGGGGCCCTGGGCCGACGCCTCCCCCTAAGCCCACAGCCGCCGGGACCCACAGGCCCAGTCTGCGACGGGAGACCCAGTGACTCCCCGACAGACGCCACTCCGCGGGCCACGGCCCCGACTCCCCACCACACCGAGGGCCGGTGCTGGGGGCCACTGGGGGGCCTCCTGCTCTCGGGTGGGGGCAGACCTGACCACAGCTCGCCACCAGGGCCCTGCGCGCCTGGGGGTGACCGGCACAGGTGCGCCTCGCTGCTCCCCCTCACTCCGAACTCAGGCTGGGAAAGCACCAACGAACGCCCCTCGAGAGTTTCCGGCAAAGCGCCGCTCACAGCCCAGACACGCAACGAGGGCCTGCAGCCGCCCGGGAGCAGACAACCGAAGGACGGAGATGCCCAAGGCCAGGCCCGAGCGGGCACGCCTGAGGGCGGGCAGGGGTGCGGCTCAGAGCCAGCTGCCAAGCCGGGGGGAGGGGGCGGTTGGCACCGAAGGGCCCGTCCAACACCAGCTGTCACAAGCCGCGGGACAGCCGCTGCGGGCCCAACGTGCCGGGGGCGCAGCCCCTGCAGCAGCAACGCAGGGAGGCCAGGCCCCAGGGCGGGCGAGGCGGCCTCCAGGGCTACCACAGGTGACGCCGAATCTTCAGTTTCGCAGCAACACAGGCCAAGGCACAGGAACAAGCAGGAAAGCAGGACTCAGTCGGAGCAACCACCTGCGAGACAACCCCCCACCTTGCGTTTACTCCAGAAACAAAGGCGAGCACGGAGAGCCGACTCCGAAAGCCCGACGTGGAGGGACCCGCGAGTCCGACAAGAAGGTGGAAGCCCCAAGAGCCGGACAGGACCCCGGAGCCAACAGCTCGTGCGAGCAGAGACCCGCGCGGTGGCCCACTCTCCCCAGGTGCCTGAGGGCGGGGCGGCGTGCACAGAGGGGGCGGCGCCGGGGCCAGAGAGCACGGGCCCTGCACCCGATGAAGACACGAGCCGCGGGCCCGAGAGGCAGACACGAAGGGGCTCGGAGCATGACGGGAGGCGGCGCTGCAGCTCGGCGACGCCAACAGCGGCTCTCCTCAGTCTCCTCAGACCCCAGGCCGGGCCGGCGCTCACAGGGCCAGCGGCTATGTCCAGCAGAACTGCCCTTCATGAGGCCTCCCTGGGACCCGGGGTCAGCCTCAGGCTTTCCCCAAAGCCGTGGCCTGAGTGACCCCCAGGGCGCGGCAGACCCCGCCTGTCTCCCCGCTGCTCCCCTAGGCAGTGGGTTTCAGCGGATCCTCCTGCTCTGCTCCCCACTCTGTCTCTGGGGAGTCCTCTCAGCCCCCGCACCTCTGGCCTGCACCCCGAATGTACACAAAAATGAATAAAGTCTTCATTTAAAAAAACAACAAAAACGCGTCCTTCAAAGGGAAGGAGAAGCAAAGACATTCCAGCGAGCCAAAGCGGGGGGGGGGGGGGGGGGGGAGTCGGTTGACCGTCCGCCCGCGCCGCGGCAAAGGGGGGCCCGGCTGCAGGGAAACAGGCCGGGGCGGCGCTGCCTCAAGGGCACGTGGCTGCCGGGGAGCGGCGGCCCTGCAGGACTCCGGCCCCAGCGGCCCACACGACGCGGCGCGCGCTCCTCCCGGGGACGAGGACGTGGACACAGAAGCCGCCGGCCAGCAGGGACGAGGGGCCAGTGAAGCCCCGACCGCAAAGCGCCAGGGTCATCTGAGAGGACTGGTGAACGCCAAGCCCTCCCGTTCGGGACGCAGCAAAGGAGGCCCTGGAGGCAGAGGTGACGGGGAGCCCCCGACGACGTCGAGGTCGGAGAGGCGCAGGCGCCTCTGGGAAGCGCGGCCGGGGCAGGGACCACAGACGCGCAGACCTTGGGGAGGCGGCGCGAGAGCGAGGAGAGCCGAGCGCTGCCCCGGGCGCCCGTCCAGCCTTCTGCCCGCGGTCTGTGAGGGGACGGGCAGGGAGGGACGCGGCCCGGCAGGGCCCTCTGCAGGGGGCTGTCCTGCGGCCGCTGGCGGCCTCCCTGTCCCCGCCAGGCGCGGCCCCGGGGAGGCCCGGGCTCCAGCGGGCAGCAACGCCCCACGGGCCTTTGCGGCTGGGCACCCCAGCCGCCGAGCCGGCGGGGGCCGGGCTCCTCTGGGCCCCGGCCTTGGCCGCGGGGGGTGCAGGCGTCAGCTCCTCGCCGGGGCCGGGCCAGCCGAGCACTCAGCGGCTCGCTCCGCAGCCCAGAGGGAGCCGGGCGGAGACACGGGGGAGACGGGAGCGCCCAACGCACGCTGCTTTCGTTAAAAGCGTCCTAATTTTAGAAACCTTCTCTTCGTTTTCCAAAAAAAGCCCCGTCTGCTCAGCACAGCGCGGGCCACCCCTCAGGGGGCGGCCCGGTACCGCCCTACGGGCCTCGATGGCACTTGGGGGCCTGGACGGCACGGGGGCGGGGTCTCGACGGGACCCGGGGCGGGGAGGGGGGCTAAACCCAGAGCCGAACCTGCCCAGGGCGTCCGGGCCCAGCCACACTCGGGGCGGAGGTCGCAGCCAGCAGGTGCCGGGATCTGGGGCAAGTGACGGCGGCGCAGCCGTTCCCAGGGAGGCAGTGCCATCGGGGCTGGTCCCCCTTGCCGGACTGGGGGGGGTGGGGAGAGCCCTTGTTGCTCCTCCCCTGCCAGGGGACCTGCCCTTTCCTCCCTGGGGGCGCAGGATTAAGTGAAAGCTGTCGGCAGCCACCACAGCCCAAGTCCGATCCTGTCCAGGGAGTGACCCACAGAGCGCAGCAGACCTCTCCTGTCTCCCTGCTGCTCCCCACTGTCTCTGGGGAGTCCTCTCACCCCCGCACCTCTGGCCCGCACCCCAGATCTCGTCCGCATAGATAAATAAACCTTTAAACGTGAAGAACCGCAGCACAGGCGGAGCCAAGGGAGTCTCCCCAGTCAGAGCCGCGGGCGCCCCCCGGGCTAAGGCAGCACCCCAGGAGAGACGGTGGCCCGGGTCCGAGTACGTGCGGCGCGTCACCCCTCAACGGTTCAAACAGGAAAGCAGCAGGGGAGCCCCCGCCCTGCAGGGTCTGGCCACCACCGACACCACACATGGATGCCCAGGAAGCACCCAGGCGCCCCCCACGAGACTCTCCTCCCGGCGACACCCGTAGTGGTAGCAACAGCCCAGGCGCACACGTGTGCTCGCGCCTGCCGCCCCGGGGTCAGGACCCCCTCGGGCCGCCGGTCAGCAACAGGCAGGCAGCTGCTACCTGGGGGGGTCAAAAGTCCCGCCCGGATTTCTGGCTGCGTTGGGGGGTGGCTCGACAAGTTGGGTGGGCCCTCGGAAACCGCCAACCTCTTCACCGGGGAGGGCGGCCGCCCTCGCTTCCAAACCACCGCTGGGACATGTCGGCTTCCGACGGGGCCACCTGGACGACTCAGCCTGGCAGGCCCCCCTCACCCCCACGGGAAGGCCGTGGCGCCGATGACCCGGGCGCAAGCCCCGTCAGGAGGCCGCTGAGGGAGGGCTCCCCAGATGACCGGCCCCACGGACGGTGCCAGCTCCGGGAGGAGGGGTCAAGGCGCTGAGCAGCGGCCTGTGCGTGGGCCCCAGGCGAGGGCTAGCCTGGGGCGGGGGGTGCCGCGGGGACAACACAGACGCTGCCCAGTGTCCAGCGGGGCGCAGACCCGGAGCGTGCCGCCCGCTGTCCCACCCGCGGGGGCTGAGGCTCGGACCGGCGAGGCGGCAGGGCTGGACCCCCCGCCCTCCGCCACGGCGTGGCCAGGGCCGATTCTCAGGTGCGCCAGGCGGTCCAGCTGTCTTGAATCCGGACCGTCCTCAGCTGCTCGTCCAGTCAACGTCACGCTGAGTTTCGCCAGCGCGAGAACCGGCACCCTGGCGAGGCAGGAACTGGTCACCGGGTCAGTCTCGACTCGAAGGCTAGCGCCAGAGCAGCGGCCCGGACCCCATCCCCGGCGTGCACCGAGACCCCGGGCGGCCTGCCGGGGCGGCGCCTGCGTTGGCCCCAGAAAAGCGCTGAGGTCCCGCAGCCTCAAGGGGCAGGCGTGGCCCCCCCCTCGCCCCCCCGCCAGACCCGTGACCCCTCAGGGTGCCCAGTCCAGGCGGCGGGCTCACAAGCTGGTAGGTCTCGGGCCGGGAGACGAAGGGGTCCTGGCAGTCCTGGCACGGGTCAAGCGCCCCCCACCCCCACCGCAGGGCCCCACCCCCGGGGTCCGCTCCGCTCCCGCCCGCCTCTGGCCCCTCCCCTGGCACCGCAGCCTCCATTCCTCCCTCTTCCCGACACCCCAGGAACGCTGACACCGCACCCCACTCCCCAGCCTCCTCCCTCGGCCTCCAGAACCGCCTGACCCGCAAGCCCCAGCACAGACGCTGCAGACGCGCGGGGGCAGCGCCTTCCCCAGGCCGCCCCCTCCCGGGCACTGGGGTTCTCTGGGAACCTCCGCCCGCCCAGCCCCGTTTCCTGGTCACTTGCGTTCCTGCGTTCTTTCCCAGGCGACTCCCCGGAAAGCTCCAGAAGCCGGCCTGCCGGCCTCGCTCCAGCCTTCACCTCGGCGGCTGCCGTAGCTTTTAAGGAGAAAGTCTCCCGGGAGGATGCAGCCGCCCTCCCGGCGGATACAGCCTCGGCCGGACACCAGTGGCGCGTCCAGTCCCTCCGCCTGCTGCCGGGGGCCCCCCTCGCTGATCCCACCGCAGCCGGCGCGCGGCATCTCGGAGCAGGAGCAGGAGCAGCCGTCGGGGCTGCGCGCTCACCCACACACGCGCTCGGTGTGCTGCCATGGCGACGGGCCCAGCGCCCGCCGCCCTACTCGCGCCCTCAGGTACCAGGCTTCAGACAAAACCGGGGGTCGGCCTCGGACGGCACATTCTTCCTCCGTCGCCGGCCACGTGGACGCTCCCACCAGGCCCAGGCGGACCCCCCACGCTCACCAGCCCCAGGGTCCCTCTGCCAGAACTTCACCTGCTGCAGGACCAGCGCCACGCACCCGCCAGCCACAGCAGAGAACTGCCTCTGGGGGCCGGGTGACCCAGGGCTCACCCAGCGCGCCCCAGCCCCGGTGCCGGCGGCCGGCCAGTGCTCCCGGAGCGGGGTCCTCTCTGTACACGGCCCCAAAGGCTCAGCCGGATGCCACTGGCTTCCTGTAAAACCACACGCCCTGGCGCGCCTGTGAGACACACTCTGAGCAGGGCACGGGCCCGGGGCTTGCCAGCCACTGCGGACAGCGGACGCGTCCAGCGCCCACCCCGTGCCACGCGCAGACAGCAGCGGCGGCCCTCGCCTCCCTCCACCCCGCGCGGGCTCCCCACGTTATCCGGGCCCGAGTTCTCGCTAACTTCCCAGAGCGTGCCCGCCCGAGGCTGGCCCCGGGAGAAAGCCGCCGTCTCCGCTGGGCACAGCAGGACGCCAGCGTCTTCCTCGACAGGGACCTCCAAGCGGCGGGCGGCCCCGAAGCCCCCGCACGAGCGCCCTGAGCGGCAGGGGCCTCGGGCTCGCAGGGGCTGGGCTTCCAGCTCGGGAAGAACTTGCAACGCAACGGCTCAACGTCCAGAAAGGGATCTTTAGAGCAACGGCGCCCGCGCTTACCCCACACGAGCCGTCCCCACAGCTCACCCGCTGCGCGGACCGCCAGCCGCCCAGTCGGAAGCGACCCTCGCGGGATGGGAGGAGCCGCGGCCGCCCCCGCAGAACAAGCAAAGCCCCCCACGGGCCCCCGCAGCCCAGGCTGCCCTCTGCGCGCCCGCTGCCAGCTCGTGGCCCGCCGCTCCTCTGCTCCGCGGGCCCCCCAGAGCCCAGCTCCGCTCCCGCGGCAGGCGCGAACGGAAGGCCGGCGACCCCACGTCGGCACCAGGGGCGTCGGCGGGACGGCAGCAGGACGGTTTTCTGTGACGCCTCGACACGCGGCCCGGGCTGTGACGTCACCAGGCCGCTCGCGCAGGACCAACCTGCCGGCCGGGAGGCCGCTCGGGCCGAGCCCTGATGCCGTGTGCGCGCTACAGACAGCGGCCCCGTCCCGTCATCAGGGCGCCGGTCAGCTCTCGGGGCGCGGCGCGGCGCAAGCACCCGGGAGGAAGCCAGCGGCGGCTCCAGGGACGTCCCTCTGCCCACAGCAGCGGCCATCCCAGCGGGCAGCCAGGGCAGGGCTCTCCCGGGGCGCCGAGGAGGGAGCCGCGGCCCGCCCCGCCCCTCCTGGGAGCGAGAACATCGTCCAGGCAGGCAGGGCCCCTCCTCGGGCCCGGACCGCTTGCCCGCGAGGCCCGACCGGACACCTCGCTTCCACGCTCGCCCGGCCTCTGAGAGTCGCGTCAGAATGATCCAGTTCCCCCAAAACGCGGACGGCCCGGAGCCCAGATCTGAAAGCTCACCACGCGTGGTGGAGTCGGCCCTGTCTAGGCTAGAGGGGACACCGCGGGGAAAGCCCTTTCCGCCTGAAAACCCCTCGAGGTGCCCCGCCGGTGCAGACAACGGAGAAGGGCGCGCCAGA